>NC_136005.1:10582974-10597974 GCF_048128805.1 Centroberyx gerrardi
CAGTGTGCCTGTGTTTGAAATTCCGCTCACAGCCAAAGCAATTTCCTGGCGGTGGCTGTGCTGTCAGCTGCTCGGCTGGCTGGCGGTGAAATATGGTGGCTGGGAGTCGGCCGCTAGCAGCCCCCGACAACCTGATGGATGGAACCCCAGAGGAGAGGAGCAGCAGCAGGAGGAGGTGGAGGAGGAGGACGAGGTGGAGGAGGGAGGGAGGGAGGAAGGTGGAGGGGGGGGGAGAAACAACAGAAAAACAAAAAAAAGAGCGAGAGGGAAAAAGCTAAACGCAGCCAACGGAGCGGTGAAGGTGGTGGGGGGTAGACAGAGAGAGAGAAATATAGAGAGAGAGGCACAGAGAGAGAGAGAGAGAGAGAGAGGGAGGTAGAGAGAGACAAAGAGAAAGGTAGAGCCAGCTCCATTAGGCGGTGGAGGGTGGAAGGAGTTCCAGCCAGGGCGTAGACGAGGGAAACCAGCCTAATAATCACCTGGGTCCCCCCCTTCTGGAGGAGGCGGAGGAGGCGGAGGCCGGGGGGAGGGAGAAGAATGAAAGGAGGTGGAGACACAGTAGGAGGAAGCAGGAGGAGGGTGGACAAGCAGGTGAGAGAGAGAAAGTGGCAGACTGAGTGCAGCACAGAGGTTAAGTGGCTGTTACATGCTCACTTGGAATCCCACACTCGTGAGGTGACTTTGTCCATCTGGTCGGCGAGCAGAACCGCGGCAACGCCTTTTGGTGGATCAAAATGTTGCTCATCGAAACTAACATATCTACAAATCCAGATGTGCTCCATGGATTATCCCAATTTAACTTCAATTCATTCAGTGATTTTCTTTACCCGTTTATTCCTGCTCAGGGTCATGGGGGAGCTGGAGCTTTTCCCGGCATGCACTGGGTGGAAGACAGGCTGCCAGTCCACTGCAGGGCTAATACAGGTAGACAGACAGCCACATTCATACCTAGGGGCAATTTAGAGTGTCCAGGCCAGCTGACTTGCACATCTTTGGAAGTTGGAGGAAACGGGAACACCTGGAGGAACCCAGGCGAACATGGAGAGAACATGCAAATTCCACACAGAAAGAAGGAGTTGAACCCAGTTCAATTCAATTCATTTCATTTCAATTCAATTCAATTCAATTCAATTCAATTCAATTCAATTCAATTCAATTCAATTCAATTCAATGCAATTCAATTACTCAATTCAATTCAATTCAATTCAATTCCAGCTCAATCCAGCAGGGTTGAGGTCAGTTCATAAGTGAGCTCATCAATTCCAATTCAGCTGAGAAAGTGGAATTTGAAAAAAAAAACCTACAGGAAACAGAATTGGAACTGAACTGAAATTTCAGGAAGTTTAATTTAATTCAATGAAATTCTGTGAATTTTTTTGTTTGTTTTTTCTTACCACATATCAGAGATTACATGTAGTGTTATATATTATCAATACTGAATATCATAAAACGTTAAAGGAACTTTTCATGTGGTATTTGATGCACAACATGTAATTGTAACATATACATTATAGTTGAATATATTTGATTTGTTTATTTGCCTTTTATTTGATTCATAATGTTTTATTTATAATGTGTAGCAAGTCAAGGCAACCTCTCTTAGAAGGGAAATTTCATAGAATTTAATTTAATTCTGTTTCCTGTCATTCCAATTCAATTCCAGTTCTGTTTCCTTAGAGTTGGGTGCAATTCCAATTCCACCTCCAACTCTAGGAACTGAATTTACCATTCATTCTCAGTTCAATTCATGAATGGCCCCAACCATGCAGTCCTGTCCTGATTCTAACCCAGAAGGTTTCTCCGCCACAGCATCATGTGAAGGACAGTAGAGGAGGTAACAGTGGTAACAGCCATGCAGCCCAACAATGTCAAGCTCAGGCCCACTACAACAGTCAGTTAATGCCCTGTCAATCAAACTGAGACGGGTCTGAAGGCCCCACCACTGTGATTGATGCTTCAATTAACAACCCGCTCTGACCTCCAGGATTGTTCATTTGAAATTGTAATTAAGCAATTAGGGGCAATTAAGAAAAGGAGACCGCTGAATGAAAGTCAGAAGACAATTTGAGAGAGAGAGTGAGAGAGAGAGAGAAACAGAGAGAGAGAGCTGTCCAAATTAAACCTCTCAGAGAGAAACAAAAGCCCCATCTCGTTCTAGAAACTCGAGGGAACTCTCTCAACTTGTGGTGAACTGGCAGCGGCCGCAGACAGTTTAGTGTAAAACCTAGAAGGTCAAACGAATGAATTTTGTCAGACAAGTACTTATCTGCTGCATATTAATTAGAGAGGGGGTGTGGGGTGGTGGGGGGTGGCGGGGGTGCGTTAAGGGCCGTAAATGCCGGGCTTATCTTTACACGAAGAGGAAAAGGAGCTGATTGAAGCAGGATTACAAGCTCCTGAATAAAGCTCTTGGTATCAGCAGTATACCTTTAGAGGAGAAGAGAAACTGCTGCTTGTTCAGGAGAAGAAAGTTGAACTTAATGTAATTCTTAATATCCCTCATTAACATATTGCGCAGAACACTTGTGGGAAGAATGACATGTATTGCACACTGCAGGTGGGTCTCTCCATGTGCAACATGGTACAACTTGGCACTGGGCGGCGACAACCTAGAGGTTGGAAAAGCAGGCCTGTGATTGGAGGGATGCCAGCTCAAACCTCAAGCCAGCTAGGAAAATCTGGCCAGTGAAAGTGAGTGAGAGAAAACCTCTCCTTTCCCTCAGCAACTACGGTGAATAACGTTAGGGAAAGTTACTTATGAAACTAACTAGTTACTTTGTTACTTGACCTAAATAGTAACTAGTTAGTTTACTAAGTTAGTCTTTATTAAAAGTAACTCATTAGAGTACTTTCAAGTTACCCACTTAAAAACACGCCTTTAAAATCCGTCATCTGTTGATTTCCTCACTCTTATTGTATTGAAATCATCACTGAGTACACAATCTACTCTTACCTAAAGAAAACATCAACCTTGAAAGGCAAGGAAGCTTTCATTTATCATGTCTGGTTTCAAAATAAACAGCAGATGGCGCTCACAACACAGTGGCAAGTGACTTTCAATTCAAATCTTCAGTAAGATAGTGAAAGATAAGATTACAGTTAACAATAATGTTCTTACCCTTTTCTTCGATCAGTTTCTTAAGTCGGAGTGTACAAGACTCCACCGCGTCTGCTTTTAATAACATTATGTAGCGCGATACTTTCATTTTTTTCGTATTAATTTGCACTAACAAAAATTTTAACCATTTGAAAGGAAAATAAAAGTGCAAGTTTGAGAAAGTAACTAACAACTGATCACATCCAATGAAAAACGAATGTGTTAAGTGACTCGTTGCCACAAAAAAGTAATCTGAGTACTCCAACGCTTTACAGTTTACCCCCAGTATTGCAGGTGGAGTGCCCTTTGAGCAAGGCACTTTACCCATCAGTTATTCCAATGGAGCGGCTCCCAGGTGTGAATTTGTGGAACTGTGTGAGCGTGACGCATACATACCCAGTCAACCTTCCCTACATAAAAAAAAAAAAAAAAAAGGTAGTGCTAATGCTCTTAGACAGTAAAGCTGCAGCCCAGACATTCCATTAGTTAGAGAAGCTAATTCAGGTCACGGGGGGCGCGGTCAGTGACCCTCCAGTGATGTAGCAGTGACAGAACATGGCAGATGGCATGACCTGCTGCATGGACGAGAGTAAATGACACAAAACTCTCCCTCCGTCTGTCTCTGTCTGTCTGTTTCTCTCTCTCTCTCTCTCCCTCTCTCTCTCTGTGTGTACCATGCTCAAATTGATGGAGGTATTTGTCTGTTTATGAACACAGAGGTGACTTGTAATCAGGCTGAACGGGCGCAGGCAGCCCTCTGCTTCGGGCCTGTTAGTGCCTCATAAGCTGCCACATCTGCTGGGAGGGCCTGCCAGGAGAGCAGGGGAAGGAGAGGAGAGGAGAGGGGAGGTGAGATGTGAAGAGAGGAGGAGGAGGCGATCAGAGACGATAGAAGAGAGCAGGGGAGGTGAGAGGAGAGGAGGTATTAAACAGAGAGCAAAGGTATTGAACAAATGATATTCAATATTATGTAAAAAAAAAAGAAAAAAAAGAAGATAAAGTAAAAGCCCGTAAACTGAGTTGAGAAGAGCGTGACGATTGCCAGAGTGTGAGAGCTTCATCCGTCTCTTCCTGTGAAAAGCAGACAATTCAGCTTCCAACTGAGGGAGAATAAAGAGAGGGATGATGGAGGGATTGAAACGACGGAGGGATGATGGGGACAAATTGGCCGTAAATCTCAGAAATGGATCAGAAATGGTTGGCTGACACCAGAGGACATTTCAACAGACATAGAGAGGGGAGAGAGGAGAGAGAGAGAGAGAGAGAGGAAGAGAGAAAGACTCGCAGACAGAGAGAGAGAGAGAGAATCTTAGTTTCCCCAGATAGGGCAAATCTGACCATTGAACAAAGGGAGAGAGAGAGAGAGAGAGAGAGAGAGAGAGAGAGAGAGAGAGAGAGAGAGAGAGAGAGAGAGAGAGAAAGAGGAGAAATGTTACAGAGGGAGGGCACAGAGGAGGATTTCAAGGTGCAAAATTCATCTAGGTGGCGTGACAGGACCTAATACATTTGTTTCAGATAGAAAATTAATTTTCTAATATTAAAAAGGTCAGAAAGGAGCCAAGGCAGCAGTGGCCCCTTTGTCATCCTTAACAAATTATCCAAAATGGCAGTGTCAGATTGGTGGGGATACGTCGGCCAGTGATGAATGCTTCTGGTAATCAGCCAATCAAAAAGAATTCTTCTTCTGCTTTTGATAAATGAGCTGGAAAAGCAACGCTTTAGGACGGAGATGGGTCCATTTGTTTCTTTGGTCTCTTTTCCTCCCCCCCCCCAACCCCCCCCCCCCCACCCCTTCTCCTTCTCTTTTCAAAACAAACAACAGGGTAGCTTGGGAACAGATTATAGCTCCTTGCATCACTGACTCTTTCAGCCATTTTCCCCGCTGACCAATGTTCAGCTGCAGATGGTAAATGATGGAATTTTCTGAAACAGTTTGAGTGCTCTTGCCTTCAGATGGATGGAGAGGAAGTGTAACTGAAGTTTACAGCCAGCTTAAAAGAAAATACCAATGTTTGTCATTCATTTACTTGATCACACCTTTATTTTACATTATCCACAGGCCATTTCACATTGTATGGCTTTGAAATGACAATTTAAGTGCAAGATCCCTTTAAGTCACGTATTTTGAAACATCATTTCTTGTTTAGGCCAGGGGTTGTAAGTGCCGACTTGCTGAGCAGTCTTCAGTTTATACACAAATATTTGTCAAATAAAAGTTTCCAGCCATCAATTCCAATGCAGTGTATATTGTTCCTGCCGCTTTGATTTAAATGGCACTTGTCTGGGAACTCGCTGCCAGTTATTGAAGTTACTGCGTGAATAGAACAAGGAAGCTATTTCCCTGCAGAAAGGGAGCGCCGCTGAATTCACAATGATGGAGAATTGTTTCGGAGTGACGAGGGTGTCTGTCAGAAGAATGGTTGATGGGGTTTCAAACCGAATGGGGTCCTTTGTGCAGCGGAGGGCAATGTGACTTTGAATTATGATGCCTTATGCATTGAACTGTGGGGATCTAAAGTAGTAAAGAAATAATGGAGATGGCCAAAAAAACTCAATAACACCAGGATTTTCCTTAAAGCTTTGTGATAGTCCACAGGGGAAGTCAACTACAAATTATATTGTATTTTCTAATGTCACAGTCATAGTTCAGAGTTTTCCAAAGTCAGGTCATAGTTCTCTGGTTTCTAGCTTTGGGAGAGAGTTGTTCATGTTATGAATTCTTAAATTCAGCAGTTTCCATAAACTCAAACTGTAAGTGATGGACCATATGACATTATCATGTACTGTACCCCAACATCCCTGCCACCCTTTGTTAAAGTTTGCAACCCTAGAGCAGACTGATGGGCTTTTCCTCTGAAATCATCTCTGAGCTGATCTCAGCTACAGTAATGGACATGGTGTCACACACTGGTTGGCCTGATACAGTAACACTGGCATTATCCTTGCTGTTGATGCAGCTGCTACTGTTTTGATGTGAAGGCCTGTACATTGTATTTACTTATTGACTATTGCATGTTAACACTGAGTAGCATAATTGCCGTGACAGACTGCTGTTGCAACAGTTAGTAACAGTGTCACAATGCTGGTAATGTTGTCCCTACAAACTGTCCCAGCCTCATTAGCAACAAGGGGCAAGGGCTAAAAAACGCAGCCAATGTTAGCACAGCTCCACTGTAAGCATACTCATACTATGGCATAACACTACTGTCACTGTCTACTCCAGCTCCTTGCTTGCATCATTAGTTAGCAGTAGGGGGGGATTTGAGGTGGAGTGAAGAGGAATAGCATCCCCCTTATTAGCTGAAGTTATGAAATGCACCCCCCTGTTAATTCTAGTTTTTAGGGAAAATTTCAGGGTAAATGAATATTGCCTGCCCACTATCGCTCCCTCTCAGTCTCCAACCTTGTTAAATTTAAACAAATGACCAAGTAGTTAGCAGCTAGTAAATAGAGCACATGCTAGCACGGCCCTACTGCTAGCTTAGCCCCGCTGCGCTGCTGTTGCTGCTGCTGATCTCCTGCTAATGGAGTCCTCCAATGATGCCCTCCATCCCTGCTAGCCTCATTAGACTCCATGCCCGCTGTGTGAGACGGGCATGAACGGAGGGCAGCGGCACAGCGGCCTCCTGGCTACGGAGCTGGCATTGAAACTGGCATCTGGGAGCCCCAGACATGAGTGGTGTGTCTGATGGGATTAACTGGCTGTGGTGAGAGAGAGAGAGACAGAGACAGAGAAAGAGAGGTTGCCCAAGCCTCCAAATTAACTCTGCAGGGCTGAAGGCAGTCATCAGGGACGAGGGGGGTGCAGGAGGACGGAGGGGTGTGTGTGTGTGTGTGGGGGGGGACTGGCGGCTCCACAGCTGATGTGATGGGTATGAACAGAGAGGGGAATGGAAGGCGTCTGACCGGCAGGGGTGGACTTAGGAGACATAAGGTCCATTATTGTGCTGACTAGGGGCTATTGCATCACCCAGCCAGAGGAAGCAGAATTCCACTGTGGTGGTACTGGGTGCTCTTACTGGGCTACAGCCATTCACACTGAGCTAGAACACAATGGAAAGTGATGGGAGCAGCTGGCGGGAATTCAAGTGAGTACGAGGGTGATGTAGTACTGACTCGTATGATAGTGTGATAGTAAGAAAGAAGAAATTAAGAGAGAAAATCAATACCTTCGCTAGCGGGTGCACACTTTGCATCTTTGTGTGAGTATTTATGTGAGCGCACCTGTTTGTCTGTGCATTGCTACAGTACTGTATTTGTGCAATCAAGTGTCTGTATGTGGGATGTGTTATATATGGGTGTGTGTGTGTCTTCATCCTGAGTGTGTGTGTAAGACAGGCATGAGTGGATCACCCTGCCATGACAGAGTCTATCGATCAGCGTGTCAGTGCCGGGGGAAAAGGTTAATCTGCCCGATGCCAGCCCCGCACCTCGCCCCGACTCCGGCCCGCCCCGCATCCCGCCCCGGCCCGCTCCCTCTCTTATCAGGATTAGAGGAGTGTACAAAAGGGCAGAGTATTCCCAGGACACACGCTGACCTTCAGTAATCCCACCAACCTGCCGCTCCACTTATAATTAACATCAGGAACAAAAGAGAAAAAGCCCCAGCCCGCCTCCGGAGCGTTTCTTCTGAGTGAAAGACTAAAAGTAGAGAGGAAAAAAAAAAAAAGTTACAGTAGAGTTAGAGAGTTACAGCATACAGACTTGCTGCTGTAATATGTTTCGAATGGCCAGGAGAGCCGGGCTGACATTCTAGAGGTGCTGACTAGCCTATCAATGCCCCCAGTGCACACTCCCTAAACATAGAGCGGAGGAACATGCTGAATCAAGCAGGGAGGGAGAAAATCGGCTCGGACCAGTAGGCTTTACTGTGTATCTAGTGAGGGAGTGTTGAGCACAGCACAGAGAAGTTGAGAGATTCCAAGGTAATAAGGAGTGTGTGTGTGTGTGTGTGTGTGTGTGGTTGCTCACCGGATCTTGGCTCATCTGCACTATGAGTTGTTTGACAGCGTGCAGCGTGGGGTGGGCCCAGGGAGAGGGGTCCTGCCAGTGGCGGTTCAGGTCAAAGCCCATCAGAGAACACCTGGACACACACACACACACACACACACACACACAGTTTCAATGGAAAAACATAACACACTCTGTGTTATATAAGATTTTTCAAGTGATTAGATCAAGACAAACAATAGATGCAGTTACATGGAAAGTGAAGTGGGAAAAAACAAAAAAGCATGCTCATAGTAAACATATTCCTCGCACACTCATAGATTCCTATTCAAACCAGATATTTTTGGATCATTAGAATAAATTCTAAATATCTAAAAGACAAAAATGGTAAGGATGAATACATTTGAGATGCTAACAGGTTTAGAGACAAATTATTAGCTACTCTACCATGTTACCTGCACCCTGCAATTACAAACATGGCATGTGCGGCTGTATAGATGCACCCTGATCTTACTGAACTGTCCCATTTGTTGTCATGCGTATCTGTGACATTTACTGAAGCCCTCGTCAATGATGCAGGAGTTAGTGATACTGTAGAGCTACTGAGCAGACCAGCCAGCCGTGAACAAAATACTCATCTCAGGTTAACTGTCATCGATTCTCTACTCCGCATGCATCTATTCCATTCTGCTCCTGAACTGTATCCTGCTGGGGATGTCTGTGTGTGCGGTGTGTGTGTGTGTGTGTGTGAGAGAGAGAGAGAGAGAGAGAGAGAGAGAGAGAGAGAGAGAGAGAGGGAGGGAGAGAGAACCATGCATGTGTTTAAATGTGTGTGATTGGTGAGGTGAGGAGTATCTCTATTCACCTTCTGTCAATAAGCTGCTTATCACCGCTCAGTGTGAAAGCAAGCTAATGAAAATAGCCTTTAAGCAGTCAACAATCACAATCAACAATATTATAGCTATTGTCACTGTCGGGGGGGTAACCAATGGGGTTCACTGCAAACATGTTGGAGGTGGTGGCAAGGAACCACCACTAGATGGCACTCATAAACACAGTGGGAGCAGCGCTGCCCGATGCTTATCTCAGTGTGCATTAGTATTCCTGGGGCTGAGCCTATTAAGTAAAAGGCAATTATGAAGAAGGGAAAGAGAAGAGAGGAAAATAGAGGAGAAGAGAGCAGGATGCCCACAGAGCTGCAGCCACAGTGCTGAAGACAGAGAGGAGAGGATGGATAGAGGCACTGGCAGAGAGAACAGCCCTATGGCCAGCTACTATCTCCTTACAAATGCACTGCTGTGAGCTGTATGAATTTATTAAGCTCCCCAAAGGTAGAATTTAGAGGATATAATCCCAGGTAGCAGGTTGTAAAACCTTGTAATATATGAATCCTATTTAATGTATTGATGCATTCAAATTAAGAATTAAAATTGTGTGATTGTGTGTGTGTGTGCGTGCGTCCGTGTGCATGCACTTGAGTATCTGCACGTGTGTGTATGAGCAAGAGTGCGTTTGTGTGTGTGTTCATGTGTGAATGGATATGTATTTGTGTGTCTTTGTCTGCCTATTTGCATATGTGCATGCGTGAGTGTATTTGTGTGTGTGTGCGCATATGTGCTTGTGTGTGCATATGTGTGTGTGTGTGTGTGTGTGTGTGCGCGTACCTGTAGTTGCCCAGGTAGACTCCGTCAGGGTTGAGCATGGGGACGATCTTGAAGATCACATGATCTCTGAGGATCTGAGCCACGGGATGCTGGCTCACCAGGAAGTCAATCACGCCTGTCAAACACACACACACACACACACACACACACATGCACACACACACGCACACAAACACAGAGGGAGATTGACTTGAAAAGAAAACTGAAGGCGGCCGGCAGTTAATTGAGTTTTGAGAAACAAAAGGAGAAGGAAGGACAGAGAGGGGGCATCGTCAGAATCAGCGGAGGAATAGGAGACGTCAAGCCTAAATCGATACAAATGGAATGGAGCTGACGGCGCTGGAAAAACAGACAGCGCACAGCAGGCTAGCAGCCAACTCATCTGATTCACAATGATGCACACACACACTGAAGCACACACACACACACACACACATACACAGATAGATAGACAGATAGATGGATAGATAGATAGATAGATAGATAGATAGATAGATAGATAGATAGATAGATAGATAAATTGAATTCACTACACTTTTCTGTGATTGACAACTTACCTGACACTGAATTATTTGCAAAATATTTGATCCATTTGATCCAATATTTGGTCTGTTGAATGATCAGTCTATTGGTATACATAAAAAGGAGAGAGAGAGAAAGAGAAAAGGACTGTCTCTCCCCCTATTTCCTCTCCTCTCCTCTCCTCTCCTCTCTGTAACGCTCCCTTCCTCCCAAACTTCGCTGTCTCTACACCTCGTTAACGTTAATGGACTTTCCACAGCCTGTCTTCCTGAGTCAAAGTGGTGGAGAGGGACCGCTGCTGAAGGTAAGGCTGTGCCCTCCGTCCCTCTGTCACTCCATCCCTCCCCATTCACAGACCTGCTAGCTATAAACAAGCAAGCGGGAGCCAGAAGGAGCGAGCGTGCCCACTCACCTCATGACTGAGCAGGGGGAGTGAGTGAGGAGCCGTTCAGTTCCGGCAAAAGTCTCTTCTAGGTTGTTATTCTGCACAAGGAGACGATTTCCCAAATGTTCCCAATTTTTGTTTTATTAGGTTTGAGTTAGCAGAGCTCAAGATCCAAGAAAATGCAATCATATGATATCATCAAATTGCATTGTCTGAGATGGTTGACAGAATATTTTGTGGACACTCATGTTCCTGAACCTTTTCCTGTAGACCGCTGTCTTAACTATATGCAGTGTGTGTGTGTGTGTGTGTGGGGGGGGGGATTCTAAATATGGACTGATGAGTCCATACAGTATGTTTCAAATGTACATAGACAATTTTTTGTAATAATAACAATGATGAAAAGCAAAGCTGTATAATTGTAGTCATCTTTAACATTTTATAAATAATTCAACATTCAATAGTCTGTAAATAATAGGCGTACCTGGAAACGGGAGAAATCTTCAATAATACAGTGAGTATAAATAATGTACATAAGAATGTCTGCCTACTTTTGAAACACCCGGTATATTATGAACTCTGACACAAGCGAACTTCAGACAGACCAACGGTGTGGCCTCCTAACCAATCCACCGCAATGTGGCACCAACTTAGAAACTTTACCTTGACAGACAAAGGAAGCAGGAGACTCTCCAGGATGAACTCGAGCTGTTAGGAAGACCAGCCGCTTCTCCCTCTCTGGACTCAGGTGGACTGGGGGGAGAGAGAGAGAGAGAGAGAGAGAGAGAGACGGTGAGAGAGAGAGAAAAAGAGAGAGAGAGAGAAAGAGAGGGAGAGAGAGAGAGAGAGAGAGAGAGAGAGAGAGAGAGAGAGAGAGAGAGGGAGACAGGTGGGAAGGGGAAGGGATAGATATGACAAAATATGAAACTACCAGAAGAATAATCTCTGAAAAATTTTAAAACATAAACAAGAGTTTTCTTTACTCTCTGATTCTCAACAACTAGATGTGATACTTGGAGAGGAAGATACCATGTTTATAGCTGGTGAATATATATCAGCTTTACATCATTCAAGACTGTGATTAACATTGTATTTGACTGTAAATACATATGACACTGTAAATGACATGATATATTTCACTGTTTTGATAATAATAATAAATTTATTTTAACCGTAAGTTTCTTTTTTTTCTTTGTTTCTTTGTATTCTGTCTTTTTGCATTTTAATCATATTTCATTATGTACATATTGATACAATGTATGTTATGACACATTGTATGACTATACAGAGTCCATACTGTTTTGGCAACATTGTATCCTAACAGTCATGCCAATAAAGCATATTTGAATTGAATTGAATTGATAAAGAAAGAGAAGTAGAGACAAAGTGATAGGAAGGGAGAAAGTTCTACTAAAGCTGAAGAAGCAATTCTATGACAACAAAGCAGTTAGATGGACTGATATATCATTATCACAGGTTGGTATAAAAGTCAGATATACAGGTAGTCTATCCTATACTATACCAGGGGTGAGATTGACACACACACACACACACACACACACACACACACATACACACAGTTCAAGGTTACCAAAGAGTCCGGGTCAAAAACAACTGACCTGGCCTTCACTTCTCAGCCAGCCGCACATAAATCAAACATTACACCAACACATGGCATGGAATATTCAGCAGGCTTGGTGAATTATACAACCACACAGGTCAGCAGCAGACAGCAACAGGCTTGACCTGATAGAGCTGGTCTGGTCTGGCCGGCCACTTCCCCCCTCGTCTGTTTACTCTGCAGTGGAACAGGGTTTGGACGGATGCCTATAGGAGACTTTTCTTGGGCATTTTATTCACTTTATTCACTTGTCCGGTGGGTCTCCACAAAGAGTTCTAATGTGTTTCAGCATACAAGTAGCGAGATTTTACATCCAGAGACCTTATTTCCTGCATTCTGGTGACTTTTGATGTACAGAGTAACAATGACAATACAGTACAAACCCACATCAGCATCTTTTAATTTCAGTGAATAAGCCCTAATGCCTGGCCATCCTACAGTTTTTGTTTGTTGTAGTTGAATGTGCAAGCAGCCCGAAGCACCATCCTTGAACGAACTTTGCGTTCCAGACCTGCAGGCATATTTCTTTTTCTTTTTTTCTCTTGCGGTATATGCGCGTTTGGCTCCAACCACCACTGAACTAATAATGTAACCATACAGACTACATTTTAAATTTTCTGTAAAACAGCTGTGATAGTATAGGGCCTAGATTTGTTGTGGTACTATTTGTAGGAAATATAGCAAATGAGTATATTTTGAAATTTGATCAAAATATGGGGAGAAATTTGGGAGAAATGACACCTTGGGAGAAAACCCATAGAGGGGCATGAAAATCAGGAGTCTCCTGAGAAAATCGGGAGGGTTGGCAAGTATGTGTTTCCGTGTGACTAGGCCCCAGAGCGAGAGGTTAAATTTCTTATTTGATACTTGGGCTGAAAAGGTTTGAGGGGGGTAAAGTCCGGAGATGGCCTATGACACATTTGAAACCAGGACCACAGGGAAGGAAATGCTTTGTTCTAAAGGTCATATTAACCTCCAGACCATCCTCTCCAAATAGAGACTCATACTAGCTCAAATTCCTCAAATATGATAGATAGGCTAGATACCATGAAAACAAGCAGTCTCCATTTTTGGTTCCCAGGCCAGACCAAAACCACAGAGGTCAACATTTTGCTGTTTCCTTGGTCAGTATTTCTCCTCTAATCTGCTGCTGCTAATGAATGAAAGTGATTGTGTGCCTCATTGCTATACACAAACTTAATATCTTATCGATTCTCCCACCCGCTTCTGCTGAGCAGAGAAAATGCTAATTAGCAACAGGCTACGCACCTTTCCTTCTCCTTAATTCCAATTTAGCCTCAGAGCAGTGTGTGTGTGTGTGGAGTACGTGTGTAAATGTGTGTGTGTGTGTGTGTGTGTGCGTGTGTGTGTTTGCACGCTTGTGTGTTTGTGTGGTGAGGGATCGTAAACAAAAAAAAAAAAAGTGTTGTTCCATTTAAGAACTCTCCCTCTGATTTTATTTCCCTTTTCTCTCTCTCTGCCCTTCACAGAGACAAATGGCTTTGCCATTCAGGAGTCTCGGCGGAGCGGGGCGGCCGTCTGTAGTAAATGTGAGTGCTTGCGGTTTGGCCGGCCGCTGGGCGCTCGGTGGCTGTGAAATTCCATCACTTAGAAATTCCACCTTGGCCTCGACCCCACACCACCACACAGGCTCCTGACGCGAGAACACAGAGCCAGGGCACGCACACAACACACACACACACACACATACAAATCCAAACACGCACACACACACACACACACACAAACCCATTGTACAGTACAGAACTGCAGTCTGGAAGGACTTAAAAAAAGCATACCCAGCCACACACACAAAGCCTTTTCCCCCCACAGTAAAACCAAGAACCCGGAGCCAAACCGGAGGCAGCAGCCAAGGTCCCGGCTGAAGAGGAATTCAGCCATCATGGCTATGCTAGATTTAGTCTCAGTGCTACTGTGCCCTTGCTGCCTCATCAAAACAATCTCTTCCACCAGGCTCCTGGAGCTTACAAAGGATCCACTGTTTATCTCACTGTGTGTGTGTGTGTGTGCACGTGTCTCTGTGTGTGTGTGTGTGTGTGTGTGTGTGTGTGACAGTGTCTCCTCAGGGCTCTTACAAGTGCTCCCCAAGTAGTAGTTGTGTTTATGTGTCAGTATCTCTGTGTTCCTCTGTATCTGGCTCTGCCCAGTCAAGCATTGTAGCACAAAATTAACTCCCACAATTCCATAGGCGCTCCGCTGTCCCGAGGGAACCAAGTGCCATAGCGAAGGTATATGTGAAGGAAAGCTGAATTCATGGCCTGGGTGTGATATAAAGTTAAGGTTAGAGGTCAAGTCACTGTCAAGCCTCAGGAGCACAGCGCTGTAGTGGCATCTCCCGACCTCAAGGTGTCACTAGAGATCAGCAGGGGGGCTGCCAGGGAGAGAGAGATGAAGAGAGGGAAGGAGAGAGAGAGAGAGAGAGAGAGAGAGAGAGAGAGAGAGAGAGAGAGAGAGGAAGCAAGATATTAGGCTGAATGGTAGCTTTCTAAGGTAACATAAAAATCCAACTCTTTTCTGCAAATATTTTTTTTCTTTGCTGACAGTTTTTAGGAATGGTAGTAGAGGGGAGGAACAACAGCACTTCAACAATAGATGCCTTCCGTGAAGAGTGCTGAGTCGAACAATGTCAAACCCACTGGTGTTACTCAAAAGAACGAAGAATGTAGCACATCCAACACCACTGCCATTTCATTTATGTTTTTGTGCCAAACAAATGGAATGCAATGTAAGTATGCCATCA
>NC_136005.1:10602974-10605474 GCF_048128805.1 Centroberyx gerrardi
GACAGACTTCAGACAGACAGACAGGACCGGTGTGCGGTTCTTTATTACTCCCTCTCTCCCTACCTATCAATAATTTCTGAGCCACAACAATACAGCCAGGCTGAGGTAAACAACCATAGTGCATCCCAGCTTTAATAACTACCGTCACAGCTCCCAGCTATCTCTTTCTGTCAATTTTTCTTCCATTCTATTCTGTTCGATTCTACCTGTTTTTCTCCGCCTCTCATCTCTGCTGCAGCCTAAAAGTCAGATCACTTTCAGTTTGCAGCTCCGCTCTCTGCAT
Source organism: Centroberyx gerrardi (assembly GCF_048128805.1). Classification (NCBI taxonomy): domain Eukaryota; kingdom Metazoa; phylum Chordata; class Actinopteri; order Beryciformes; family Berycidae; genus Centroberyx; species Centroberyx gerrardi. The sequence continues at coordinate 10,603,258 of NC_136005.1, forward strand.
CAGTTTAAAATCACCTCCCCAACCTCCCAAAACGCATATGCACATACACATACACACACACACACATGCACACACACACACACACAATGCCTCTGGCTGCAGCTGTGGGGCTTTTACAGTGGAAGGACTTTTTGTTGTGTGGGAATGGTCGGCTCATCTGCCAGTCCAGTTATTGATTGGCCTGTGAGAGAGGAGCAAGCACTGGTTGTCCCATCCACCTGCACTAATAACATAAAGGGAAACCACTTGAAAACGTGTGTGTTTCTGTGTGTGTGTGTGTGTGTGTGTGCGCGCTCGTGGGTGCATGTGCTGCCTGTGATTGTGGCTGTGTTTGTGCATGTGTGGTGTGTGTATGTTTTTGTGGTTGCATGAGCCTGCATTCATGCGCGTGTGTGTGTTTCTAGATGCATGTGTGTGTACATATGTGTGTGCTTGTGTGTGTGTGTGTGTGTGTGTGTGAGTGTGTTCATGTGTGCGTTAAGGGCAGCTGCATGGCTCTGCGGCAGCGACAATGTCATTCAGCAGTTTAGTAACAGGCCATTACCTTGTTAATACCAGCCTAATGGGCGGCCCGCTATTTTAAAACCACGGTCATGTTTCTGCCATTAACAACCACTTAGTGCTCCGCTCACATCAACGGGCCACAGGGACACACCAAGAACAACAACAAAATAACAAAGACAATGTGATAATATGCTCAGAGTCATTACTAAATACCAGAAAAACAAAAGAGACAAAGCAAAATGAGCTTGGCTTGTCTCCCAATTTACATGAAATTGTTTCTGCGCTCAAAAGGCTGGCAAAAGTTGTAGACTGTGCAAAAATAATTGTTGTTAATTGCAAATCGGAAGAGTGTTCAAACATTTCAGCGCTCAAGCCGCCGTCAGCGTCTAACAGGTTTGGGTTCTGCCAAATTCAAATATGTTCGCCCATTAACGTGAGAATCCATGCTGTAGGTAAAGAGTTCAACCAGTCAGTCACTACAGAATAATCAAAACACTAACATTGTAGAACAGAAACTAATTTCTTTCCCAAACTGAGCATCACCTCAGTTTACTGACAGTGGTGGTGAATCTCTCTGAATACCTTAACTGACAGCGTAAACTGACAGGAACCAGAGTTTTGACAGAACAAAATTTGTGATTATAATGGACATTATGATTCATAACTCTCCAGTCAGCGACTGATCACTTCACATGAGATCCCATTCTACCCACAGCGCAAATTGACAATTTTGTTCTGTTTTTTTTTTTTTTTCCTTTCTGTGATTAAAAACGGTAAAATCCGTATGAGTTATCCATCTCCCTAATCTCTCTGTAAGTTAACTTGAAAGGCTTTAAACGCAGCGCAACACCTGCTGTTAATACAACTGCCTGATAAAGCTGACATCAAATGTCTCAGATAACATCGCTGCTTATCTCTGGAAATTAAATGACTTCTGGAATACCTCAAGAAATGAATTTGAGAACGTTGTATAACTGTACAAAAAAAAAAGAAAAAAAAAAGAAAAAACAGGTAGGGAAGCTGGAGAGCGGGAGAGAAGACAGCTTCTGAATTTAAATCAAACCAGAAAATACTCATCTTTTAATTGTACTTAAAAGTATTCCTAATTAGAGCTAATGATGAGTAGCTTCCAGAGTACTGGTACAGAGTGATGACAGGCATGCTTATGTGTAGATGTATCATGCGTAGTATATGCTGTATGTCTACAATGAAAACACATTTACACTTCTCCATTTGAAATCAAATGGGCATTAAAATGGTAATTGAGCTCATGACTCCTGTTTCTCTCTCTTTCTCTCTCTCTCTCTCTCTCTTTCTCCCACTCCTGATTGGCTGGCTTGCTGTACCGACTGCATGCTGGTTGGTTTAGGATTAACGTGGTTGCCATGACAACGTGTCGGTCCCAGAGCTGTGTTGCAATAGATGCACGCGTGTGTGTGTGTGTGTGTGCGTGTGTGTGTGTGTGCATACTTTGTTTGAAGTGGCAGGCCCTTTCAACAGCTTTGATCAGGGAAATGTTTGTAGTGGGGGCAAACCTGGAGAACAAACAGGACTTCAGAGAGATTAGCGATCTGTGGAACACACACACACACACACATGTGTGCGCACACACAAACGCACACACACACACACACACACACACTCACACACGGATTGCTAGGGCTGTCTGGAAGTCAGCTTTCTGAATAAAAAGCCACAATTGACAGACAGATC
>NC_136005.1:11212974-11330474 GCF_048128805.1 Centroberyx gerrardi
CTGGTAATGTCCTAAATCCAACTACTGCAAAAAGGACTTTAGCGCTGCACAGTTAGGCATGATCATACATCAGAATGTCATCAAAATGTTGATATGAACAGACACACACACACACCAAAAGGGAAGTAAAATAAATTTGTTCCTCAAATCATCAAGACTAACCGTTGTGATTAATAACTGTCATCACAAACTCTAGATAGATTCCCGAATTTCCCCACGGGGATTAATAAAGTGATATCTTATCTTATAATCAGGATTGTCATTTTAGTGATAATCGTGCAGCTCTACTCAACAACCCAGACACCACCAAAACCCCAAACACACTAAACTGTTCCTGCTTCTACCTTTCCATCGGAGGCTGTGTTGATCCGGTAGTGGTAGACTCTCCCCTCATAGCGGAGCGAGATGGACAGCTGCCCGGGGCTGCTCTCGCTCTCCCGCACCAGGAAACTGCCGTTGATGAGGGAGGAGAGCAGGTATTCGGCGGCGCTGCGGGACACGGGCCCGTGGTACCAGCTGTGCTTCTCCAGGCTGTTGACGGGCGTGATGTAGTTGGAGGGCACCCAGCCCTGGCCGTTCTTAGAGCGCACTTCACTCCACTCGCCATTCTGGTTGTAGCCCAACACACGCAGCTTCTCACCTGGACACAGGAGAGGGAACAGAATAAGGAAACTTGTAAGACTAGATCTGATGGTGATCTGATCGCTGGCAGCGTGGCCTAGCGGTTAGACAAACTGGGTTATGGGGTCACAGGTTTGATCCCCACAAAAGCCTTAGCCAAATGCCTAAAATGTAAAAGATTAATTCTCTGATCGCAAGTTTAGAAAGAATATGCTTTTAATGTGCTATGTAGTAATTACAGGTCCAGAGGGGATTACAGGTTTTCATTCTTTCAGAACAGAGCTTTTTGGTCCAGCACATGTGTCCAACACTCCACCTTTTCTTTCAACTGAGTTAGAAAGAGAAAAAGTAGAGAGAAACTTTCTCATCAGGTTACAGCCCTGGCCGGATGCTTTAGTAACAAATCACATCCAAGGGAGCGGAGTCATAGATACGACGTGCCTCTCGCTGAAACTACATCAACAGCAGAGGAACAATGATAGGGTTGGGCGTACAGCATATCTGTCATAGAGGACTAGGTAAAGCTAGGCATGTCGTGACTTGGTCTGTTGTCTCTATCCGTCTGTCTCTGACGTCAATGCTGGAGACAGGGAGGGAGCAGAGCGGCTGGTGTGCTGGAGACTGGAGGAAGCAGGGACACAGCAGAACAACAAACAGAGACGACTGCCTGCAGGACACTGAGGAGCAGAGACCAACCCTGCCAGTCCTCAGCCTGCCTGCAGGGAGGGATGGATGGATGGAGGAAGAGAGGGGGAAAGGAAGAAAGAGTAAGTTAAGGGGGCAGTGGCTGGCAGGGAGTGATGGTGAGCTGGTCTGGCAGAGAGCAGACGGTCAGACCGCCGGGGGAGGGAGCAGGAAGTACGAGTCTGCCAACCTCTGCACTTCCACCACACTCGTAATCCACTCTGCTTTTTCTTCCTGTCTACATTTGTCTTTATCTCTCTCTCCACTTAGACTCAAATTTCACAATCAAGGTATCCCTCAACCCCCAATGATTAACACATTCACAAAAAAACTGTTCATTCAGAAATTTCAGCGGCTTTGATGACTACACAGTATCTTAGCCCTGAGGCTATTGTGACACAGTAGCATAATCCTTGTTAATCTATGCCTAGAGGGACATGCCAAAACTACAGGGGTTTGCGTAACATACTGTAACATTAAGCACTGTGGAATGCAATACTCCGACTCAGTAGAGTAAACATTAACCAACAGAACTCAGTCAGGTTAGTGAGGCAACCACAGCCTCCTGACAGACGCGTAACAGTCAAATAGAGATGCAGGTCTAGCTCATAAAACTAAACACACTATCATAGCAATCCTACATTAGACAGAGTCGGCAAGCCACGACCAGCCCTCCAACCCACCAGTCTCCTCTGTGTCTGTCGTCTGTGTCTGTATGTCTGTGGGAGTGGAAACACTGACTGCCTCCCTGCCTCACAGTGGGAGCCATGTGTGCTTTAAGCGAGGCTCTGGCCTGGCCTGGTTTGGCCTGGCATGGAGAGGAGACAGTGATTAGCCCCAGACGCAGGCCTGTTAAGTCCCTCTCTGTGATCAGCCCCGGCCCGCTGCCCTCATCCACCTGTTATTATTACAGTTGAACGGATTCCATATTAACACAGCATTAGAGGCATGCCATGGTGTGCATGACTCCAAGTGAGAGAGAAAGAGTGGGACACATAGTGGGACACATAAAAAGTGCAATAGAGACTGTAAGTGTGCGCGCACATGTGCATGCAGGAGGGCAGGAGTCTCGGATTCGGTCTGTGAGTCAGGGTCTAAGCATCATTTCCATCCCAGGCAGCTGCTGTGCAAGTCTTAAAACGATGGATAATTAACACACTCCTCCATGTTTAACGCTTTAGATCGGTTAGGGACACAAGCCTGGCTGTCTCTGGATAATATTATGAGGATATTTTAAGCTCATTACTCAGGGGGGCAGCTGGTTGATTGGTTAACTGCTGCTGGTTGAGAGAGAAGAGCTTTAGAGCAGAAAGAGAGAGTGACAGAGAGGGGATTAACATAAGGACACAAGGTGAAAAGATGGTCTTCCAAGCTCCTCACTCTCAGTCAAAGACAGTGTACACATCATTGGCATCTTGGTTATTTAACTTAAGCTAACTTTTTCATCCACCAGCCACATTTTCCCAGCACTTTCAGTATTAAAAGCTTAAAATGATTTTTCAACCTCCAGTCCAGACAATGTTTGGTTACCTGCCAAAGTGGCTGATAGAGTAGAAAAAACTTTTGGCTGATGGCTGGTGTTAATTTCCCACCCTGTTTATAAGACCAAACTACAAGTTCACACAAGTTACAATATTATTTTAACATCACCATGAGAGAGTGAGAGAGAGCTGTGGGACATCAGAGGGGCTGCTGCCGCCACAAGGTGAAACTACAGAGGCGGTTGGGTAACCTCTATTGATACACAACATTCCTCTGGCATAACTACACTTGTACTCATTAAATATTCTCTCTAGGAGTAAGTAACCTGCCAATCACTGGCGGGCCTAGAAGTTTTTACTGATGACTCTTTGGTATACGATTCAGTGGTGCCTGTTAAAGAATAACTCGCTGTATTGTTGCTACAAATGTTAACAGCGTTGCTCAGCAAGGCGTGGTTGAGAGTGATCAGTGACGTGGAAAGATATTGGTCGTAGGAACATCACACTGGGTAGCCGAGCAACAGCCTCTAGTGATGATGCAGAGGAGAGTCTAGTGGTCTTTCAAGTCGAGTTTCAGCATGTGACATGACTAAATCCTTCTTGTGTAATCAGAATTTGTGGCAGTGAGGCAACTGATAAGCAGAAAACATACAGATGAACACAGATTTGTGGCCAACGCAATTAATCTATATTTTTGTGTCTAAGAAAAGAGCACGGTCCCATGCCGTTGTTTACCTTTAGTGATGCTGAGCGTGTTGTCTCCGCTGGCTACGAAGTCGTAAAGTGCAACGAAGAGGTTGGGGTCGCTCTCGGCCGCCCCCAGAAGGTTCTCCTTGGAGCTCCAGCGCACCGCCTCCGTCAGCGCCGCCGAGTCCAGGCCGAACGGCCTGTGGAGAGCTTCTGGAGGGAGAAGAAGAGTGAGGGATGGAAAGAGAGAGGAATAAACAGTGAAACAGAGGAAAAGAAGTGTCACTGACTGTGCAACATCATTCCCAGCCTGTGGAAAGCAAAAGTAAACAGTGAACACAAAGATGCACACACAGACACATCCACAGTAAAACACATCCACATAAAGCACAAAAATAGGCAGTTTTGAAGCAGCTTGTCAAAAGAACACCCTCCAGTGTTCAAATTCCCATGTGGGAATCCATCTACACAAAACACAACCTGATCACAACAAGCTGAGCAGAAGACTGTCAATCCATGATACTGTTTTAAAATAAACAGGCAAGACTGGATAAAGATGCTGTCCTGTAACCGAACGGTCCAGGTTCAACCCTCTATCCTGCAGAATATTACATAAAACCCCTGCTCTGAGATCTGTGTGTCTACCTGTCTGTCCGGGCCCATTCACCGGCCTGAACCCCGTGTGGAGATGACCGCTCAGTGCCGTCCACTCTTCCTCAAAACTGCTGCTGGCCCCCAGGCACCTCAAAAGCATTACTTTAATCTGTCCACTCTCTGAAGAACAATGTTATCGCTGGCTATACACACACGCACACACACAAACCTGCCGTGTCTAGCCCGAACAGGTACGAACTGAAGGGGAAGGGTTTGTGTATGTGTGTATTTAAGACAAGCAGGAGCTATGGAGGAGGAGCTATGAAAATGTGATAGGAAAGATACTGCCTCTTTTCAGAGAATGCCTCTATTACCGTGACTACACATACACACACTCACACACACAACTCAACATGATCTAGTGCACGCATACACAACACACACTACGCTCAACAGCTGCTGCCAAACTCTACTGCATGTCTGGACAGCTGCTGAGGGAGTGGGAGACTGGGGTGGTGAAATAGGGGAACGGAGAACAGAGGGTACACTACAAGCATTTCAAAATGATAAACTGTTAGTCATAGTAGTAACAGTGGTATTAAACAGGGGAGAGGGGACTAACAAATGCAAGAGAAAAAAAAATGCAAAAAACTGATGTAAAGCTTGTAAAAACAGAAGCGTAAATTATCTGACAAAAACAGCTGACTATGAAAAGTAGGCTGAGAACAGAAGGACTGTGAGACTGTGGTGTCAAGTAGATCGTATTAGACCCAACTAACATGTGAATGATCACACACAGTTGAGGACTTAAGATTTCTTGCAGGTTTTTTTTTTTTAAATTACACAAATGGGTACAGAGATTTGCAAATGTTCAATCCCACCCAACTCTTCAGCATCAGGTTATAATGAGTAAGTCAGTGAGAAAAACGTTGATGCAGGATTTTCACTCTAATCCTCTAAAACATTGTGGCATGGCTTCAATTGTGGTTAAACCAAGTTAAATACACGACTTCGCCATAGTTAGAGCAGATTAGGCTGTCCCAAGGAAATTTGAAGAATGGAGTGAAAAACTCATGTCATAGTTCTGGTATCTCTCTCACAGCACGCTGATCTTGCAAAGTTGGCTGGAAATTCAGTTCAAGAAGTCTTGTAGCGTTTTCCATTGTTAGTCTACACACCATGTGGCAGCAACATGCCATGTGTGCTAGCGAGAGCAACATCTGAGGCTTTCAGGGTTATGTTTCAATCAACACTGTATGATATATAAACTGAAATAACATCAAGTAGGAGTAAACATCTTTCTCCTCTACCAAACAGTTTAGCTCTACATTTGTCTAGTCTGTTCCACCACGCCTAGATATCTAGACACAGGCTCTCCCACCTTTGTTCTGGACCAGCATGCACTGCAGCGCAGCAGTGGCCGTGACCTGGCTCAGCCACAGTTCCCAGTACATCTTCTGCCTCTGGTTTGGTCAGCTACCAGTCACAGTATCCCAACAAGCACTGGGGCTTTCTCGATCCACTGTGCTGACTCCAGGTAGTTGGTTTTAAACTAGGCTATGCAGGCTGACAGAATGAAAAGCTTACATCTCCTGGCAAAAAACCCACTAAGGAGCATGGGCTAGTTCTCTAAACCATCTCCTTCGCTGTGGGAGGACGAACGCCGCACGCAAGGCAGTCAGAGAGAGACGGAGACCCCCCAGACAAAGTATTTACCCACGCTGCCCTTGAATTAGACCGCCTAAACGTCTGAAGCTGCAGTAGTGACTAGCAGCCTCCTGCTGAGAACTCCCTACTGGCTTTGATGTGGCCTAGGGGAGTCAGGATTTCCAAGGTCCATCTGGAGAGCACAGAGATCCATGACTGATGTTCGCTGTGGTTTTACACACTGTGAGGGATAGCAAAACGTGGAGAGAGGGAGCGAGAAAGGCGTGTGTGTGGGGGGGGGGGGGGGGGCTGTGTGTACAGAAGTTGGGGGGGAGGGCTGGGTGTATGGTATGGAGGAAAGTTGAGATGAATTTGGTGTGTGTGTGTGTGTGTGTGTGTATGTGTGTGTGTGTGTGTGTGTGTGTGGTGGTCTATGAGAGTGTGTGAGGCATGGGCCAGTCCTGCGGTCCACAGCAGATGGTCTGCTGGTCTGCTTCCCCTATGGGGGAGAGGTCCTATTGACCCACACCTTGCCTCTGGGGGGAGTGTGAGAGTGTGTGTGTGTGTGTGTGTGTGTGTGCATGTGCATGAATGCAACTGCTGTACTCAAGCTGGGCCAACTGTCAGAGCTGCTCCTCTTACATACATATCACACCACTCTTCCCTGGAATGTTTTTTTTTTTAATGAAACAGTGATATTATGCCAGATAGGGCTGCAACTAACGATTATTTTCATTATCGATTATTTCTTCAATTAACTGATAAATCATTTAGTCTATAAAATGTCACAAATAATTACAAAGTTAGCAGAGCACAAAATGTCTTAAAATTGCCTACTTGGCAGACAAAAACCCCCCAAAGAATTCATCATTTTAAAATGATATGAAATGGAAAAAAGCAAGCCAATCTTAGCATTTGTGAAGCTGTAACCTGCAAATCTTTGGTATTTTTACTTGATAAATGATTAAAATGATTAATCGATTATCAAAAGTATAATTGATACATTTTCTGTTGATCAACTAATCATTTCAGCACTAATGCCACAAGATATACATTAGTCAAAAGACGCTGACTGTATCCTCCCAACTGGGAAATCTGAATTCCAGTCAACAGAGCCTAACAGCAACACAAAAAAATGAAACTCAACCATTGATTAGTCAAGCAGTCCCAGGCTCCTAGCCAATAACTAAATTACATGAGATTTTTTCCCACCATGATCCAATTTCATGAACTTGATCATATTTCTTAAATCACTTTTAAATCCTTCTTAAACCAGGCTCATGATTGATAGAAACAAATCGCTAGATGCTGTTCTGCTTGGCCAAGCTCAAGCCTCATGTGTTGAGACGTTTGATTGAGGGAGCAGTTGGTCTGCGCGGGGTACGGCGTGTGCCCGTCTGGTGCCTCTGCAATGTGTGTGTGCTGTGAAGTGCAGCACATGTGTGTTCTGAAGAAACCATGGCTTTGTGTGAGAGCGGAGGGCTGAGGGTGTTTGTGAATCTGAGTGGCAAGCCAACCCTATACCCCCAAGACAGCTGGGACAGAGGTGACCCCGCTCCTGACACACACACACACACACACACAAAAACACTTGCACGTTGCGCACACACACCTCAATGGTGATATTGAATCTCCTTGGCTGTCCCAGGACCCTGCTTCCCTTGCAGCTGTTTGTGTGCGATTGTGTGTGGAATTGCGTGTGTGTGTGTCTCTATGTGTCTATGAAGCCTTCACTTCACCAACCACCTACCTTTTGCCAAAGTATTAACAACAACACCATAACATCACTCACACACCCTAATCAGAAACAATACGGAGCATATCTGTAGCCCTTGGCCAAAGGGGGGAGGGTTATTTTTAGCTGCTGGAGAACAAAACATAGCAGCATGACATCCAGAAATAACCCTGCAGAGCATAGCAGAGTGATCGGGGTTCTGAGATAGACGGCTGCCTGCCTGGAGGAAGTCCTAACAATGAGCCGAGACAATGTCACGGATGAGACCCACATACACACTAGACATTACACAATCCTATAGGACAGGCTAGATCCTGTGGCGGCCACAGACAACGGAGGGCAGGAAAGAATGAGGGAAATTCACAGACACCTGACAGAACAGGAGGGTTGGAGCCTGGACAGACTGGTGTACAGCAGTCCACATCTGATGCGTTTGTTCTCTTTTACCTCAATTTAGGTCTATTTGTCATCTGCTGCTCTGTAAAGCACACTGTGACAACTCTGTTTTGTTATAAGTGCCTTATAAATAAATGAAAAAAGGCTGTTAAATGAGCGTTACAGTCCCATGTTCCTGTCAGTGGATTTGCTGAAAAGGGCTTGTAGACTCTCAGTCCAAAACTAACAGGTTTTTGGACAATAGATTCCAGGTGGCATTTCATTACACCAGAATCCATCCTGATGAATCATTGTTTTATTTGTTAGATGCTGCAATCTAGATGGGAATTCACCAATACCGCTTACTCAGTGTTGTCACCGACTCAGTGCACTGAAATGTTCAAATGTTATTGACAGAGACAAAGTACCAGTTTGATTCATTACACCTTATTCACCTTGACAATAAGATAATTTAGACCATTAGTTTGGGATATTTAGACAAATATAACCTTCCTCCATTTGTGAGATTTAAGATCCTTCTGAGTGCGAGAAAGGAAATAAATCAAGTCACTTTGCTTTGTTTTCTAACATGTTACACATGGCTTTTAGTATCTGTTAGTATTGAGAAATGTTCCATTACCAACATCCTGCATTAGCCTGGTATTGATCCAATATCTGATAACAGTATCAGTGCGTTCCTGAATCTAGTAACTAACACTATTCTTGAGCAATCCATCTACCGTGTGAGAAGCAGTCTATAGAGTAGCCACTGCTGAAGTGGAGAGAGGAGCCAGCTGTTGTTCATGAGGACAGGACACAGGACAATAGCCTCATTGATGCCACATCACAAGTGTGTGTGGACTGGATGAGGAAGGCATTCCCTTGTTCCTAAGGGCTTGATATTCACCCTGTCAATTCAATCACAATATGTCCCGTCTGCTCACAGATAGATTGGCCATTAAAACACACTAGAACACAATGCAAGTACCGCATATGCAACTACTGCAACCACATACATGTACGCACTTGTACACACCGTCAGATTCAAACGTCTCCCTCAAACCCGACCCCCGCCTTTAACACATCCTTGTGCCGTAAATCTCTCTGAGTATTACACACACACACACACACACACACACACACACACACACACACACACACACACACACACACACACACACACACACACACACACACACACAGAGGTCGCTGCCGGGAACGCCTATGGATGTTCTCTGTTCATCTCTGTCTATACGGTCGCCCTGTCTGCTGCTCAAATGGAAATGCACCAATTAGGGAGTGGACAACGGCCAGGCTGGGCCTAAGGGCCAGTGGATCATCCAGGAATGGAGAAGAATGGAGCCCCAACCCACAGCTTATCCAGCCCTGCCCCTCCCGGCCCGGCCCGGCCCTCCCAGGGCCTGTTATGGGTTAATAATGGGCTGTAAGTGCTTCCCTCTAGGTGTGCGGACAACATAGCTAAGTGCTGCTTTATGTGACAGCAGAGAGGATGAGTGGCACATGATGACTTGAAGGAAGTTCTTGTCCTTCTGCTGTGGTTTGCATCACACCTAGGGCCAACCAGCCATATGGATTGACAAGCTAAGGCTGATAATATATTTATATATCTTAGTCATCTTTCAAACTTACCAAATACAGAGTAGGCTATATCTGAAGTCACCCTGTCTCTCTGCTCTGTCTCATAGCTGTCGACCTGTTTTGGGGCCACAATAAAGGGATGTTTACACTTAAACTCATTATTTTCAGTCATCCTGATGTAAAAAAAATGAGCAAGAACATGCGTCTGGATCACTGACAGGTATTTCCACTTCAGCCTTGCTCAATCCCCAAGTCAAATGAAAGCCTATTGTTCCTGTCCAACAGACAGGCATGAATTCATACAGAAGTACAGAGAATGGAAAAATTAAGCTGACATGACTACGGGAGATGTCAGAGCGCTGTCCTCACTGCAGATCTGCCCGCTCTTGTTAAATGAACCACACAGTCAGGATGATGTAAAATGTCTGGCTGAGGTGTGTGTGTGTGTGTGTGTGTGTTAGCCAACTCCCAAAATGACACAGGTAAAGAGGCGTGTTCACCACAATAGATCCCTGCAAAGCCCAGAAGGACACACTCATTTTGTCCCCCTTTGCCCTTTTCCTCTCTCTTTCTGGTGAGGGTTTACAGAATATCCAGGACTAAGCTTGATGTCTGACTAGCTAATCTGTGTGTGGTGTGGTTAAGCTGTGCTGGGGTGTAGGTTTATCTGCTTTAGGATGGCTCTCAGTTTAATAGACAGATTGGGGCCCTAACCAAGGGTTTTGCTTGTCGTCAGATAGCCGAGATGCCTCTGGCTGCCAAATCAGCCCAGCAGAGCATGGCATCCAAGTTGAATGCCCATGCCATTTGATCACCCACTCATATGGTTTCTCTGTCCATCTCACACACTCTCTCAAATTTATATGATCTATATTGCATGAAATACATAATGTCATGATAATGTAACATAATAATGGAGCAGCAAGGTGGCTTAGTGATGTCTGTCCTTTAACTGGAGGACAGGGGTTCAAACCCCATGTCAGCAAACCTGCATCCTACTGAAGTGAACTTGAGCAAAACACTGAATGCCTACCAGCTGCTCTATAGCCGATCCTGCGTTTGGCCCTCCCTGGAGGGCAAGCAAAAAGAGAATTTCCCTACACAGATCAATAAATACATTGGTATCTGAACAAAGAGAAAAGAGAAAACAATGGGGGAAAAGAGGCATTAGAATAAAGCAAACACAGATAAAATGTCAGTCTTGACAACACAGTAACAATGACAATAATTAGATAACTGATAAGTAAATTGCAATCAATCATCAATCCAATCAATGAAACGAGTAATGTAAAATCAGCAAATACTCGCTCTCTCTACTGTCCACACACCACAACGTGTGTGTGAGCCTGGCAGTGCCACAGGATACCTAGATTAAATCCTTCTGACTGACTGGTCAGCTGGTGGGTGATTACACTGAAGTAGATGGGAGAGGACACACTGGATAATCCTCAGACAGAGCTGCACTCAATTACAACTTCACTAACAAGGAGGGAAAGAAAGGAAGAGAGGGTGTGTGTGTGCATGAGTGTGTGCATGAATGTGTGAGTGTGTGTATGCTTAAATGTGTGCAAGTGCTCATTCCGGGCCAAGTCTCCAGCCTGCAACCCAGAAGATAAGCAGCAGTGATAATGCCAGCAACAGAGGACTGATCCTGGAAGCAAATCAACGCTAAACAGGCTTGGCACTCAAACTCTCCTTCCCATATCTCATTTTTTCCCTGCTGCACCAACACAGCTCGAGAGTGAAAACCGTGATTTAACCAGTGGCCACTACAACACTCCTCTCCACAAAGTTTACAATATTTTGAGTGGTCAAGCTGACAGATGCAAAGGACGGTTTCTCCATCTGCACAGCCAATCACTCAGTAGCTCTGCTCTGATTAATCCTTGCTCTTTAATGATATGAGCTGCAGAGAGCTGGGGCCAAGGGATGAGAACTGGGACTGTGGTTTTGGGAGCTGGAGAGGGCTGACTGGTAGCAGATGCTGAGGCTAGAGGCTGCGACTGGGGGTTGGGGTACAGAGGCATGCAGTCACCAGGGCAAAATTCAGGTTGGATTAAGCTTTGCATTGAAAAAAAAAATCAGCACTTGGGGATATGAAACCTTTTCTAGCCTCCAGCAATTAATTTGTTCACTTTCTTATAACAAAATGTTGTTACTACGCAGATAGTTGCTAGCACGTTGTGATTTTATTTATCCCCAACATCTGTAAAGAGGGGGGAAATTGTGTTTGCTGTGTGGCAACATTAGTTTACGTAACATTCTATCATGAAGCACTGGGAATTATTGGGGGTTTTACTGATTTTCAGTGGCATAGCGCTTCTTAGATAGATGACTCTGGGACTGAGGCCAGTGGCAACAGCCAGGGTCCAAGAGAGAGGGATGTAGGGGGCTGAAGGAAGGCAGGGCTGGGTGACTGCAGAGGCTAATGGCAGAGGCTTGGGCTGCGGGATGCACAGGCTTGGCAGTCAGTGGTAGTAGGGGCTTGAGTTGAGGCTGAAGGCACGGAGAGACATAAATTATTAAACAAGCAACCATTACAGAGTACACACAGTTACATGCAGTCTTCAGAAATAACCCATGTTTGCTATGTTTGACTATGTTAAAATAACATACATACGCATACACTTGTGCGCTCTGTGCTCCTACAAACATGTCCGTCTAGGGGAGGCAGAGCATCCCTAATCACAGTTAGTGCCAGCTCCACTACTTCCTCATCAGTTTTGCATTAATTTCCACCCTCTTTCACCTAGAGGAGGTGTGGCCATGGCTCCTCCTAGTGGTAAACGCCAGACACAAGGAGTGACCAACCCCTCTCTATAAAGATATCATCTTTACTCCAGGATATTAACTTTTAAAACCTGTTAAAGTCTCACCCATAGCCACCAAAGCCTCCGAAACTCAATTTTCCACAGATAGTGCCTTGCCTGCTGTGTCACTTATCCTGGTTGTTGGGGCTTTTGCACATATAGCCTACAGAAAAGTGGATTTGTCTCTAATCTAATTTCACCCCTGATGCAAATCAGCTTAGGCCTTTGGATCCTGGATCCAGGCATCTTCCCTCTCCTCTGGGCAGCTTTCACAGTGCTGCACTAGGTACAGTGTTGGCTCTATGTTCACTATCAATGCTGCTGCCAAAAAATACTCTGATCCGCTCATCTGCCCCAATTTCTGTGATCTGTTGAAAGTATAAATAGAAACGCCTATTGCTTTGTTGACGTGATTATATAAAAAGAACCTTCAAAAAGGACCCTCACTGGTTGCTATTACTGAAGGCATCATGCTTCAGTCAATACAGCGATCACACTGATCCACACACATTTTCACAAGGATGATATAGCATATCATATAAGAGAGGCAAGATATAAGACATGAGAGGCACAACTAATGAAAAAGAATAGATGGTACTTTAACCACGCAACAGAAATCCAGTTAACCATGAGGCTGATTTCCCAGCAGATTCACCCCTCTGTGGCCATTCAATAGCAAAGGGCTCTTCCCACTGCAGTGTGTGTATCAGATGAACCCACTGCAGTGATGGGGATCTCTGAATTCCTGACAAGGCTAAAGGGGGTGGAATCATCAATAGGATACTGCCACTGCTTCACCAATACTGCACTTCAACCAATACTTCCAGAGAGGTGGCTGGCTGACTGGCTCCCTCTGAATCAGCAGTGATGCGGCCTGCACCTCATCTATCCTGTTAGCTCAGTGTTTTCTAGCTGGGCTGTGTGTCTGTCTGTCTGTCTGGGGGGGTAAACATCGTCTTGTTAGGAGACAGGGATGTTGAATTAGTGATGAGCTGAGGAGGAAAATGGCAGTGACCTGAGGAGGGGACAGGAGCTGACTCACCTTGCCTGGAGGGGACAGAGAAAAAGACAGACTAATGCAGCAATCTACAGACGCTGACTGATTCTTTACTACTGAGGAGAGAGACACGAAGGATGAGGGAAGGCAGAGGCCATTAGGCTAGCGGGCAGATCTGCAGCTGATTCACAGGAACGGTTGTTTGCCTGTTGTCTTTGTCCCCCTACAGTGACTCACTGGTTTCAGGCATACCAGTAGAAAGTCTAGTGGAAGCATGTGCACATATGATACACACTGATACTCAATGGAAAGGTAAGCAGCAACACACAGACATCAGTTAAACAGACAGACACACATTCCTCAGACAGCCTGCACCTTTCAATTTCATCCTAATAGAAGTTATCATTTAGTTCTGCATGACATTAATTTGCCAAACCTGAGAAGTAGGCTTGTCTATTACAAAGTGGTCTGAAGCTGGATTAAGCCAACCACTCAAACGTGTCAATCCCTGACAGCTTTAAGTGGGAAAGACTCTGTAATGACCCTGCCTCCAGAAAAAAACAATAAGAGGATGAATCAGCTTCGCCGTCAGATCACAACTACACCCCAACAGCCAAATCACAACTTCTTCTCGACAAGACCTGGTGACATGATGTCTAAGCCAGATCAGGAGAAATCAAATCTTGCCATCTCATCAACCCCATCACCACTCACTCCCTCTCTCACTGAGACAATCAAAATGGCCTCATAGAGGAACTCTTAAGGCCTCACTATTACCCACCAAAAAAGTGCAAGGTAATGCTGTATCATTATTACTATAAATAGCCTGCTATAAAATGGGCACTTTGATAGTCAGTGGAAGACTGAGTGCACAGTCCCAAGCCTCCTCACTTAGAGTCATTGTTCTATTATTGTGTGCTTTGAGGAGTAGCAGTCTCTCTGCAGAGTGGCTATGTGACTGCACCCTGGCTGCTATAAAAAGGCCACTCCTGCCCCGACAGAGGAGAGAACAGAACAGTGCCGACGGCGAGTGGCGCTGCACTTTGCAGGTCTGTCTGTCTGTGTACGCACTTGAAGCTGAGGAGGTTTACTGTGGAGATGTGACAGCCAGGAACTGCAAGCACGTTCCATTCCCAAATGCTTGAACCTTCCGTGTGTCCTTGCTCGCTGCAATAGTGTGGTGAAGTTAGGTCTGGGACATGGGTGGAAACTAGGCAAGCTATGCCAGTAGCTTTAGATCTATGCAGTGCATGTGAAGTGTGCACAAAGGAAGATCCATTGGAGGAAACATCTGAGAGAATAACTGTGTGTAATGGTATGCAGGCAGCCCAGTTCTCTCTCTCCAGTCAGCTAGGCAGACAGCAGCAGAGACAGAGAGACAGACTTTACAATCAGAGGGCACAATCAAGCCAAGCAGTGGATGTCACAGACACACACAGAGAAAGATGAAGCAAGTGTCTCAGAGGATGGGTGAATAGTCAAACACGACACCCAGTATAGAAGCCCTGGCATCCTGTCATCCCCATCACTTATGATTCCAGATCAGGCTTTGAGTGACCTAGCCTGAGGGCAGAGGGCTGGGAGGAAGGAGACAGAGGAGTTAAAGCTAGGCTGTTTCTCCGCAGTTTAGAGAGGAGAGAGAGATCTGTGCTATTCTCCACGGTTCACAGAACAGATAACAAAATTAATGTACAGCCAAGGCTCTGAGGGAGGAACATGGGTGATGGGAAGTTTGGTGACGGTTGGGGTGACTGCCGCCATTCTCTGTCTTGTAGTTCTCATTCCTTTCATATGACTGATAATTTGCATTCTTCCTGTAACACAGGATTTACCAAATAAAACTACTCATCTACCATATGAGACAACAGAGAAGAGGTTCCGCTAAATAATTCAGCACTGGGTATTAGTCTACAATGATCACGTGTGGATAAAGAATTACACAGCAGAAAATCTGCTTCCAACCGCAGCTTTAAACTTTCATGTTTGCATGGTTGTAATCACATACTAACAGAAGGTGACTTCAATTATTCACAAAGATCCCCATAGGATCAAAGGGTGCAGTCAGCTGATCATTAATTCCATTGCTTGCTGAGTGTGTTGTAACAGTAGACATTATCAGACAGGGGTTGTAAGTGAGCATGTGAAAACCACTCGGTGTAGTAATGTGAGCTTGTGGTAGCTGCTATAGTGAGTTAATGGAGTGGAATTGCTACTCAATCCCCCGAGGCAAGGATCACTGTTTACCAAGCAAAGTATCACAAAGAGGGGCCTTAGAAGTGAACTTAACTAGCTAACTCCAAGCCTTGTCCCTCAGGCAGGGCACAGCTGGGCAATCCTCAGATGACTCTTTCTTCTTCTGGATCACCAGCATTATCTCTCTCTCTCTCTCTCTCTCTGGGATCATCAGATCACATGCAATGCAACACACACACACACACACACACACACACACACACTAAACTGCCGTGTCAAAATAGAGCAGTGCTATTCACCTTCTAACTAACTGTCTCTTGTCTGCACTCCCAGAGATAACGGGCAAATTAACACTGAGTACAAATGGATGAGACATGGATAGCAATGTTGGTTGGCATGGCCATTTCCGCTAACGCGTCGTTGTCAGATTAGCATGGACTCGGCTAGCAAACGCTAATAGCAGCAAACAAAATCAAACTAAAAACTGACTCCCTCCTCGTCACCACACCCACACCCCCTTTAATATCGTAGTTCTCTCGCTACCTGAATGTTGCGTGAATATATTGATCCCTGGGTCGGGCACGTTGACCGCAGCTGCCCTGCCTGGCGGTGTCCCGGTGCTGCTGGATTCTCGGGGTCTCCTCCCGGCGCTGCTCCCCCGGTTCCCCTTCCCTTGGTGTGGCTGTGACGCGTGGGGCTGTGGTGGCTGGAGTCCGGTCGATGTGCCCTCACCGACGCGGCCTACCTGTTGTCCCATCCCGGTAGTTTGGTGTAACAACGATCGGGACTAAGCGAGCAAACCCCTGCGCACCTCTGGTTCACATCCCCCAACTGGAGCGGCCTGGTCCGAATAGTCTTCCTCAATCCCCCTCCCCGCTCTTCTTCGCCGATTCGTTGCTAGCTAACGTTACTAGCCCGTCTTAGCTCGCTAGCTAGCCAGTTAGCTAACGTTAGCAGTTATCAGTGGAAACCCACCCACCCTGCCTCAAACAATAAAACCGAAACCCCGGCGTATGACAGCAATTGTCTCTATTCCAGTGGTCCAAAGGATATCCAGGCGGAAATTTACGGTACCCGGCGAGCGAGATACTGTAAAATTTAGACCGTTTCAGGATCGTTTTGCCGTTGTCCGGCCACTGCGCGCCCCCTCTGACGCCGCCATCTTTACCGCAGAATAGAAGGAGATGTGTTTCACAAGGCGGGGGGTTCGATGCGATCCCCGGTCACCGTGATCCTCCACCTCCCCTGCACCGCGTCCAAAAGCTCCACAGCAGCGGTTTCCAAAGCGGGGCCCGGGGCCCCTGGGGTGCCTGAAAGGGTCCCAGAGGGTCCTTAGAAAAATGCAAAATAGCTTAGAACTTCAGTAAGACTGCTATCTCATTCATTATAAGTTAGCACAATGTGAGACTGTGGAAGAATGACTGCTTCAATTACAGGTTTCAGAAATGGATGGGGGGTCCTTTACATGAAAAAGACTATGGGACTCTTGTTCTACATACACCCAAGCAACCAGTAGCTGAAATGAAAGAGCATTGCTAAGACGACAGATGTGAAATGAATATGTAAGATGTTAAGTGAATTTATATTATAAGGGAGCTGCATGGACATACCCTAACACAATACTTTTATATTTTAGGACACTATGCGAATATCACCACTGTATAAGTCCCCTTAGGAATATTATAGATAGGCTGCTGAAAACACCATAAAGCACGATAAGATCACAATTAACTCACTATCAAGTACCATAGAAGTCCCTATAGGAATATTATAGTGATTTTTTGTTAGATATGTTCATATTGGAGAATTTAAATTACAGGGAGCTACATGGGAATAGATTATCAGCGCTTCATTGTCATTTATCCAAGAAAAAACCCTGCAAACTGCCTCTCGGGCACACAACAGAGTCAAAGTTGTTGAGATGTAAAATAGAATAGGGGTTCTATCTGAATTTGTGCAAAATGACTCTTAAACAATATTTCACTGGAATAAACACCATTATCAACATACAACACTATATAAAGGTGTACAATAGCGGCAAAGGGAACACATTTCATTTTTTTTTAATTCTCAGTAGTTCATACTTGTGTCTGTGTCTGTCTCTGTGGAATTGATCAGAGACACACTATTTGTCTACATCCCCAAACAGAACAACATATAGATTCTTAAAATTAATTTGTCAACTGAAACAATATTGAAGACCATAAAAAAACAGGACGTTCATACAGTGGGCGAAACTCTGCTCCCCAAAATAAACATCTTACCAAACTAAACAGCATTTCAGCAACCTGACTCTCATCAACACTATAAATATTCTGCTTTTTTAATCATACCTCAAGGGCATAAAGCAAGATAAAACATCATATGTGGACAGTTCTCAAAACAATACATGCAATGACAGTCCTGAAAATGTCAACAAACCACTGTAGCTCAATCTCAGTAAGAATTCTGGTACCATTCTAATACCTCCACTGCTATTTGTACACAATTATAAAAAAATAATTGCTGGTATTTGTGTCTGTCAATAGTAATTTTGTAATGGACTTCAGGGAAGCATCTCTTACCCATTGGCCAGAAGACAGCCAAGTTGAGTGAAGGAAGGATTAAAACTAAAACCTTTAATACAGTGCCACCTTGTGGTTGCACAGCTCTTAGAAGTGCAGAGTAGTTCATTGCTGGTTTTTACTTTGTTTTGTGCATCTCATTCTACTCGAGCATAAAAAACTGTTCACTTACATGGAAATCTCACTGAATTGGCAACATTGTGCAATGAATGATTTTGTAATTTCTTACAAATTTCTTGTTACAAAGTAACACAATTGTGTAAACATACATTATTTCAAACCCATAAGAACTTGTAAGTACATACACTGTATCAAGTTCCTCATACAATCGGCTAGAAATGGAAATGTCTGTTCTGTGTAAATCTATCCATATATGATTTAAAAAAACACCATCTTACTTAGTATACACAGTATCTGACAAAGCGACATACTGTAGATCTTAGTGCTAATCAAGTATCTCGTCTCACTGTTTAGTAACATTTAAGCAGCCAGCTGCAACAGTTACAGTAGTAGTCGTAGTAGATTTCTACCAACCCAACATGCAGCTGAAGTTACTGTCACACATACAGAACTTTCAACATTGCTCATGAATAAAATTTACATTATTTAGTTTCACAAGAAACGTTCCCCTCTGCGAGACTGGATGTGTGTTCAAGTCAGCTCAACGGAAAAAAAAAACAAGGGTCATCAAGAATACATTCAGCAGTCACACAATATATTAACTCCATACAGTAGCATTCGAATCTCCATTCTTTTGAATCATTTCTTACTTCAAAGCTAATTTGCTCATGATTTTCTATCCCAACATGTAGCTTGACATAGCCGGGGATAGACAGAAAAATTAGGATTAAATCTGATTAAATAACTAACCAAATTCCCAGGGAAACATTAACTGAGTTCATGTGCACCACAACGGTCTGACAAAGGTCTCAATGCCTGAAACATCACATTCTCAGTTTTTCCATAAAATGATTTCCCAAATATGTCAGAGTATTGAGTGCCGCCTTCATTGTCTGCTTCAGAAAAGCCAGCATTGCAATGTTGAAGTTACAACACAGCAGCCACTACAGAGCCAAGGCTCCCTTGAGATTTACACAGTAAAACAAACAGTGGCTGTTTGGCAGGTTCCTTGACTCCTATTAGCAGTGAATATAAATAACATTGAACATCTTTCCAAACAATGTGTCCTTAGAACAATTAGAGTAGGAATTGCTAATTTGGTTAAATATAAATCATTACTGCATATGTGAGAGAAGAGTATAATGTAAGTGTTTGCATTCAGCTGCCATATCATGATTATCATCTTGGCACAGAGTAGTTTCACAGAGTTGATCAAGGCAAAAGGAATGGGAATACATCTGAAAAATAAATACATAAAAAAAAAAACAGTTCACATTTTGTTTTATGTGAACTTGTAATTTTGTAAAGGGGTTGTCTTTAACAACATAAAACAAACAAAACAAAAGATAAGTAAGGCATCATTGTGAATTTTCTGTCAGAGAGAGGGACACCAGATACTTATCAGACTTTCTCCATACATTCATAAATAAACTCAGTCATGTCATTAGGAATTGACGTCAGTGCAATAAAACAAAATGGAACATAAAAGAACAAACGTCATGACAGTAATAGAAAGGCTGGCCCCCTCCCCTCTCTCTCTCCACTTCCTGATCAGTGATGGTCTTTGATGTCAGCAGTCCATTAAGTAGGTCACAGCCTATCAGAGAGCGTCACCAGGCCTCTGGAGGTGACAGCTCCAGGAGCGAGGCTTCAGCAGCTCTATGAAAGAAGGCTGAAACGAAAAACACCATCATATTAAGCTGAATTTCTGTCTAACCATAAAGGCTAAGTTTGGCTATTTTGGCCCTATACATAATTTGTCTTTTACATGCCTGTAGTACTTGGACCCACAGACAATATTGACTCCTGAGTCAGCTAGGCCTCTTGCTGCCAACAATGAGTCCAAACAGGGTAAGAAAAAATATCTCCAAAAAAGCCATTTGTTGGCTCCACAGGGGAGCTGAGAGTAAACGGAAAAGTTGCAAAGTAAATAAATTAAAATTAGCTCTGATTTCATGACACAATTCCGTCATTACACACACTTTCAGTAATCATAAAAATCAGAAAAATAGGTGGGTAACTACCCACCTGCTGTGGGGTGAAAGTGTGTTACTGGTGGCGTGATCTAGTTTTGCGGACAGTTTGCGGACTGCTTTCCGGGCTGTGGATATTAATATGTCGGTTGGTTGCCATATCGTTTTCACAGACTGGCTTTTTTGGAGATATTTTGACATTTGGGCTCATTGTTAGCAGCAACAGGCTAGCAACGGACCTCACTGTTTGAACCAGCAGCTGACTTGGAAGCCAATATTGTCTGCAGGTCCAATTACTACAAGTATGTAAGAGACAAATCAATTACTACAAGTATGTAAGCGACAAATCATTATATATATATATATATATATATATATATATATATATATATATATATATATATATATATATATATATATATATAGAGAGAGAGAGAGAGAGAGAGAGAGAGAGAGAGAGAGAGAGAGAGAGAGAGAGAGAGAGAGAGAGAGAGAGAGAGAGATCCAAAATCACCAAACTTATTCATTAAACTCAGCAAAGCAATAACTGAATTTCAGCTGAATTATAGCCATGGGTATAAAACATACTGAACGTGTTTTGAGTGCAGCATGTCAGCAGATTGCACTGGGAAATGCTCTAGACTTTACCTCCTTCAGGGGGCAGTAGCGCTGGGCATACCACTCCTGGGAGTACAGACAGATAATGACCCCCTGACCCAGGAAGAGGGATGTCCACATGATTATGTTCCAGATGGGACCTTTCCTCTGGTCATGGAGGATGAAGTTAAACATCACTGTGAGGAGATGAATAAGGGAGAAAAGGGTGGAGGCATAATGAAAAGATAATGGTCAGAGAGAGTCACATAAATTGACCACATTTTTGTGTGAGTCTTTTTAGTAAGTTTAACTAAATTTGACACCAAGTTTAGGATAGAATGATATATTGAGAATCTAACATGTTTGACATTGTCCTGCCAAATTGGGTCAAATTCCTATGTGCTGTTAATGTATCTTTAGAGAGCGGTAAAGAGCGGTGTGTAATGTCTTTCCCCTTACTTCCAAAGCACATAAAGAGGCAGAAGAGGACGGGATAGAAGAAGCCAAAGCAGATTGCTAGAATGTACTCATGGACCACCGCAGACACCGTAAACACAAACAACATGGCTGCCGCTCTGAAACGCTTCCGGGACATCTGGAACAACAACAGGAGAGAGAACGGACAAGTCAAAACACCAGTGGATGGGAGGCAGCTCATAGATGAACATAAGCACAAGACTGTTTCATGTTATCCTTGAAAATTGGTGGCATATAGGTTTACTCTGATTAATGCATTTTCAAATCAGTGATAAACTTATGTAAAAAAGTGTCAAGGACATTTTGAAATGGTGTTTCATACTGAGGATGTAATTTGTGCCAGCATTAAAAAATAAAATGAAAATCAACATCAATACGCTACAGCAGACTGTTGCTGCTGTGGTTTTAAAGAGTATGATAGTGTATATATTGCATCATTAACAAAACCACTCACCCACAGGAAGTCCCGGTACACATAGTAGTACAGCCAGTCATGGACCACTACATTCCAAGTGCGATAATAATTGGCAAAAGAGGTTGAATTCCACCAATCCTGTGATGTGGAATCAAAATTAATTGAGTCAAGTATAAAATGCATCAAGAAACTAATTTAAAATTTTGTCATAGTAGATGACTGAGAGTGACTCTGCAGAATTTCTCTGAGTAAAGTACCTTGTAAAACATCCTATCAGCAAAACAAAGCATCTCAGCAAATGCATTGAGCCAACAGTGGAGGAAGGCAAAGAATGCCAGGAAGAGAACCAACACTCCTACAGAGGAGAGGAAAAGAAAGACAGCTTGTCACGAAAATGCAGTAGATAACACAGCATTTCTGCACCTCTCATCTCCCTGTATGAATACATGAAATTAAAAAGAATGAGTGAAGTGAAGGGGTGTATGCAATGTTTATCTGTTATAAAGGTCTTCCAGGAATCTACTGGCTGGGCCTACCTGGCAGGATGGAGTTGAAGACACAGAGGACCATGGCCCTCAGGTCGAACAGTTGCAGACTGATGCTGCGGAACTGAGGGATGCACAGCCGCACAAACACGTAATAGGCATAAAACAGACAGCCTAATACCTAGGGGTGAGGAAGGTGGGAGAGGGAGAGAAATTATCAGTCATGAAAATGGGCCGATATCATTTGCCTGCAGTCTTAAGCAACCAATGCCTCTAAAAACAGGAGTCTGTTATTAAACAAAAGTTGGTACCTGAAGTAACTTTGTGGCCACATAACCCCATCTGATCACTGGGTTCCTGCATGAAGTGAGAAACAAGGTTTTATCTATCACATGGGCTGCAAGAAGACAGTGTTCTGTGTTCAGTTATCAGAGGACATCAACAGTGCCAGTGGAAAAATAATGAAAGGCTCATTTTACCTGGGATACTTGTCTCTGTAGATGAGAGTGGGTGCAAACAAGAAGTAGAGATACTGAGAAATCTGAGGGACAACCGGACCGGGA
Organism: Centroberyx gerrardi; assembly: GCF_048128805.1. Taxonomy (NCBI): domain Eukaryota; kingdom Metazoa; phylum Chordata; class Actinopteri; order Beryciformes; family Berycidae; genus Centroberyx; species Centroberyx gerrardi. The sequence goes on from NC_136005.1 coordinate 11,235,592, forward strand.
CCTGGAGATAACAGGAGAGATTCCTTATTAATCAATGGACAAAGAGAGAGAAAAGGGGAGTGATAAGGGGGAGAAAGCCAGTAGCTATGACGAGGAAGAAATTGTGCCAAACGGCAAATACAGAACGCATGAAACACACACAGAAACAAAACTAAGTCAAAGAGAGAGAGAGAGAGAATGTGTTGTAGTTGGCAGGTTACATACTGGTCTTGTCTTTAGCCCAGGCCAGGACTCTTGGGACATTCTCCCTGACATAGGAGTGGGCTTTCATCATCAGACGCACCTGGAATCAGACACAGGATCAAAACAGACATGAGTGCCTATTAGAGACCATTAATACCGTTTTCTCTCTTCAAGGAGCATACAAAAGTACTAATGCTGACCTCCAATCCATTTGTCTTTATGTAAAAATGTAAGACTGCCAGGACGAACCTGTCCTGTGAACCTAGATCAGCTTTCTAACTGTGAATGATCAAACCAGACCCAGCTATACTGGTCAGCTACCTGTTCCAGTATGATGATGAAGCAGGATGCAGGTGGCATGCTGTTGCTGACCACCATGTAGGTAGGCAGGAATCCCAGTCCCAGAGCTTGGTAGAGCAAGAACGCTGAGCCAAACAGCAGGCTCCACAACTTGGGGTGACTGACAGACTGGCTCTGCGACCACAGCTGGAACAGGGTGTAGGGAACCAGCAACACAGACAGGAACATGCAGATCCACGTGCACACCACCAGGGGGAACTGTCCGAACGCATAGACCAGCAGGTCAAAGTCCAGCACCAGTCTGAAGCAGAGGGAATCAAGACAGACAGTAGAGATGAGAAACTTGAAGCCTCTGCTCAAGACATCTTTCATCGTTTTTATGCTCCAGCCCTCAGACCAAGTTCAGAGACATCAGTGTTAGACAATGTATTCCTTCAAAAAAAATAAATAAAATAAAATAGACAGTGGTTGAGGAGTAAAGCACACTGACTCAACAGAAAAGACAAAAATCCAAGGTGTATTTCATAGCATGCCAGCCAAGGTTTATATATTACCTGCCTTCGTCAATGAAATCTACCACCAGCGTGCTGAGGATAAAGAGTATGAGCAGGGCGATGAACATGTGGTAGATGGTCCTGATGTGATTCACCTCAAACAGCTCACTGTGGAAAAATAGGCAACAGGTGAGATGAGACATACAAGTATATGTCAAACAGCAGAGATCTCAGTGGTTCAAACTTCAGTCACATGCAGTTACATTTACATTTCATTTACATCCAAGTCTCAACTTACTCTAAGAGGGACCTGCGATTGACAAACTGCTTGCCCTGGCCCTGGGGCGGCCGAAAATGCCTAAAGGGAAACAGAGTGACAACGGTGACCAGCAAGTCTGATTTGTTGGAGGGGAAGGGTGAGCAGGACCAAGAGAGGAATAGGGAATCATTGTCCTGATGTGGTAAAACCCCATATATATACTCAATGCAAGTTAAAACAAAATTCAAGAAATATGTGCAGATACTATTTGACCCACATCTGGTGGGTCAAAACAGCATCTGACTAGATAGGCTAAAGAAGGGGAAAGGCAATACTTGAGTTTGCTCCTCTCCTTGTCTGACAGTGGGGGTGAGAAGACAGCAGGTACAGGAACGGGCTCCAGGCTGGCCGACTCTTCAACCAGACTGTCCACGAACTCACTGACCTGGCTATCAAACTGACGCATCAGGTCACTCTTCAGGTGCTGAGCAATGGCAAGAGACAGAACAGGTTATCATTGCAACTAATATTATAACAAACACACATTGTGTATACTTCTACAGCGCATTTGTGGCAATGACATATAGTTCTTTCTGAATACATGAAGGGGATTGTAGGAGTTGTGTGAAGATTTGGTGTTAAGGTGTGAAGATTCATCATTACAATTACATTTCACATTACTTTTTATTATTAGATACTGCTTAATAAAAGAAAAGACGCTTAGGAGAAAATGATTTTCTTAAGTGCTATCGAAGTGCCCTACAGCAAGCCACTGACTGAACCACTACCTGCTCAGTCAGTGAGCAGCGCCCCAATTTCCACAAGGTGGAAGTGTATTTTTTTAAAATGCTGCATGGTTGTAGTATTCACTGGCTCATCAGCTCTGTAAATCAAATAATGCCAGCGAATAATGCCAATCAAATAAACAGCGAGCGATACACATTTGCACACCCTGCATACGGTATATATATGCTCTTGCACTGGACTGTAAATTTGTAGCGCTGTAAACTGCAAACATTTGTGAACTTGTAAATCTGTCAATAGTGAACACAGTGAGAATTCTTTCAAGCCAATAGGAGCTCTAAATTAGCATGATGATGGCACTGTATCTGTATCATTTATCACTGTATCAAACATTGTGGTGACAGAGTATGGAGAGTATGGACTGGGATTCAAACCCACTTGATGGTGATAGTGTGTAACTGCCACAGTGTGATGATATCCATCCAACAGGCCCAGGAGGTTATTGGGCTTCTTTTGTAAACAACTGTTAATTCACCGTTTTGAGATTGCTGAAGGCCTCATAAGAAATTTTCTTAACTTTGTCTCATGCTCCACAGGGTCAAACCATGATTAATTTCTACATGTATTCATTTTCTGATAAATAAACCGTTGTATTCCTTCCTTAAGACATCACAGCAACTGCAAAAGAAGTTCCAGAGCCAGTTCCACAGAAATTGATCTCACTTCATGAATCGCACCATCTAACCTCTGATCAAAAGGAACTGAGCACCTTCTCATTCATTCTACAATTTCTATTCCTGTTGGCCTCTTAGTCACCTTGGGTGTATTGGATTTACCTTGGTAAACAAACAATGTCTGGTTAACAATGACCAATAAAGAAAAGAAGCCTATAGTTATCCATCTCATATTTGTTTTTTAACTGGCCTATAGCACATTCTGGCATAGCATCTTCATAAACAATCCATAAAGTCTCCTGTGAGAACTTTGTCAGGAGAGAAATGTAGGCTAGATGACAGATCACTGCATCGTCCTGGCAATATTTCTGTTTATTAGGTCCTTTTCCTAATGTTGGAATAATAACAGGATTTGAAAAGAGTCGGGCCAAATCAGATTGCTAGGGTTTAATGATAAGATTAGAGCTCACACAGGATTAAGAGAGATTGAATCAGTCTAGCAGGGATTTGGCTCCACAGTGGATATCTCGAACAATGTCTGTTTGAATAAATCAGCCAAACTGTATTAACAAGTAAATAAACCTAACAATTAAACCAACTGGACTTTGGGATTACTCATAATTTAATCAAAGCCTTAACGCATTATTCTATGAGACGAGGTTACAGTATATGGTAATGTCTGTTCTAAAAATAGCAATAGGCCCTAAAATAAAACAAAGCTGCATCTCTGACACTGGAGGTGTGCTGTAGATCTGAGCTAAATGGCTGGTTGTTGGCAGGATAGTAAAACAACCCTGGAGGAAAGCCTTGAGCAGTTATTGGGTTATTCATGTTTTTTCCTTTAACAGGGAAAAGGAGGTTGTGGTAGAGGCCCATTCTAACATGCAGGAGAAGCCTTTTCCAAACCCAAATCATTGACTAACCTCTGCTTTCCTTTTCAGTTGTAGTTTTTTGCTGATCATATGCTCCACTTCAATTTTTCCTGAAATTGAAAAGAGAATACAAAACACATAGCATACAGTGAGGTAAGACTCATATCAACCTGTTGCCCTGTAAGAGGCAGCTTGCTATATCAAAATGAAGCTGACAGTCCTTTGGACACACCCAAACTGACAACAGAGCCAGCTGAGTTGCCAGGTTACCCTGTCTTAAAAGAACCTTGACCTGTACTCACTGACTCACATTAAATCAAATATTTAGATAATGACCAACAGATAACCTGCAACAGGCTACCTGTGGGGCATTTGATGAGAAGGCATGTGAAAAGAAATCCCAATCTTCTTCATGCAGAATTAAAAGTCCCTTTTATTAAGGGATATAAAAGACATTCCGTTTTATTGATTTTGAAACACTTGACAGTTTGTTAGTTGTGGTGTCATTCAGGAGTAAAGGTCAGGGGAATAGCAGGAACCATTGTGTCATGTATGAGTCATATCACAAAGGTCTTTAGATCCAATGTCGCAAAACTACAAAAAAGACACACCTCAGACCCAAGACAGTGTCTGGGAAGTAGGAAGTGGTGGTTGTCGTTGTACTGACTAGCTAAGCAACTTTGACTGATTGCCTTTAAGGTTATCTCCGGTTATTTCAAGCAGTACAATTGCAACCAGTCATATACTTGGTAGCCCTCTTTCTTTTAGGCCTGACGGTTGTCTGATGACGATTTGAAAAAATAATTTATAAGACGTCAGTCATGTCACAAGGATTGCCCAAGTCTCCAGTCATGAGATCTTAATGACTGGAGACTTGGGACATCCTTGTGACATGACTGACCTCTGATTATATGGGTTACGGTGGAAGTGATTAATTTTGAAATTCACAAGAAATGCGGTGCTGTAACAATTCCGACTGAAGGGTATATGGTTACTGAACCAACGGTCAAAATGTACTGAATGGCCAAGATGCTTCATGAACAAATTATAACATTTGCATCAAACTCTCAAAAGTATTTAACATCTTTTGGATCCGGTGAATCATATGGGTGATTTTGTTCCATTTTAAAACAGCAATAATGCACATGATCACCAAAATAAAAGTTACAAATATTTGAATGCCTTCAGATCAAGCCAGATCAAGGCAACCAATAAATTACACAACCAGATGAGAGTATTTTCAATAGGGTTCACTTTAGGTTCCTACCACATTTTGGTACAACCCCACATTAAGTTACTGACTTCATTCACACCTACAGTACTCTACCCATCCAGCAAGATATCAATGAACTCTTACATCTAACCTGGGCCAAACAGTATAACAAAGACAACTGGCTTATTAAATTATACATTTTATTAGCTAACAGTACATTTTATTTTCAAGTTCTACAGCTTTGCTTCTTTGCTGCTAAGGTGATGAGTTTAAAGTTTCTCATCTAAACTGACAGATGGATCATGCCGCCCCATGGGACACATCATGCCAATGTTTCACTGTCATCATCACTTCCAATGATCAGTTAACTTACCACTGTTTCCTGTCTGTTAAGTGAGCGGTCATTATCTACCCTGGTTAACCGTACCAACCATACTCGAGTTCAAAGTACAACACATGATCTCATGTCCTTGACTCAGTGTGCTGGTCCATGTCAGCTATGTAGAGTGATAACTAATGGGATAATTACTAACTTTTTATAAAGGGGAGCAATGAGGAGGCAAAGTATTGTTTTCCATCAATGTCCTCTGAAAATCTACACTCAAAATGCACCTTGCATCTCATAATTTGCCCCCTGCTGATGAGGGAGTTCAGTCTCTCTCACCATTGCTGGTTATGTGGTTGTCTCCATTGCCTTGCTGATCCTCTCCTGGACTACTGTCCCCAACAATAGAGCTATTTAGGTCGGGGAAGATGGGCATCTTAGGGAGAGCTCGGCTACGGGACCGGAGGCCACTGTCATCTTCACTATCCATCCTGAAGAAAGAGGACGAAAAGTTATGTTTGAGAAAGAAGAAATAGTGATACACTTACCCAAATCAGTTCCTTCACAGCACTGTGTTGAGGATACAGGCAAATAAGCAGGCTAACGCTAGCCAACACATCGCTCCTCACGCCACCTCACATGGATAAAGAATGCCAGGGATTTTGAGTAACCCACCAGACAAAGCAAGCCCAGTTCACAATACAATCAGTCTCGCATGATACAGACACGTAGCAAATAGCTAGCTCACGACAGCTGATTTTAAAAGGTCAGTGTGACAGCCAGTGGCCAATTAGTAAGCTAACCAGCTGACAAGTTGTGCTAAATAACCGCCTGGTTTAGTGGTGAACATAAGCAGTACTGTCTCTGATAGTAGCTCATGCCTGGTAACGTTAGCCTGGGTAAGAGCCTGTCAAATTAGCCAACTTGTTGACGTTATCTGTCGTTAGCTAGCAAACAGGTTGAGAGAAATGCTGGCTGACACTGGCTGACATAAAAATGTTTTGCGATTTCCTCGATACTTACTCGTTTCACCGACCTGTCCCCCCTGTGCAGTCGATGTCCAGCGTGCCAAATATCTATTTCGGCTGTCTAACTTCCTTTATCACAACAATCTGAGCTGCTCACCTTCTCACTGAGTAAATACTGAAGTGATGATGATGATGATGAACGAGCGGCTGATGCTGATTGGCCAAAAGTCTCTCCTCCTTTCTACGTCACCGGCGCCCTCATGCACCCACTCTTGTGGCAAAGATCTGAGGAAGACTTGTCTGGTAGGTAATGCATCTAAAATCTTTCAATAGGCTATTTAAAATTCCTGCTTGCTTAAAGGCATATTCTCAAAATTCGCAATGCATGTTCAAATAATCCAAAAACGCTGTTTTTTAATATATTACATCCTGCCCTCTAAGTAAGACGTGATAGCTATGGTGAATCATGTTGTTAAACAATTTGAATGGGTCTTTTGAGTTGAGTGTGGCGAATTCAGTTAACTGCAGAGACACAAGGATGCATTTGTGAACATTTTCAACAAACACATATCTTCTGCGATGTCATTCCATGTGAGAGCAGATCATAACCACAGATTTGCTTCCTATCTGTGATGCATATGGTCAGGGGGCACAAAACGGCCACACTTGACTTGTGTGGAAAATAATGTTGTTAGTATATTTCATTCTTCCTGACCGCCAGAGGCAGTGTTTAACACTAATATAGTCCTACACAAGGTAGGTCCAGAAAGTCAAGCTTGACCACTGATGACGCAGGGCACGATGTCTACATAACTTTATGCCTCTGTGATCAGGAAATCTGTTCTTTTTATATCTTCTCATAGCATCGCACAGTTTCAATATGTTCAGTTGGGTAGGTATAGCCTAGCTACAAAAGTAGCTGTAGCTAGTTGCTTGTATTCTCAAAACCCGCTATTGGTTGGAGCCTCGTTTTCCATCTTCCAGAGGCGGCAACCAGCTTTTTGTTTCTCTTCCTCTGCCCACCTTTCCTCACACTGGTGCTCCCGCCGGCTTCACAGTCCGGACACAGAGCTAATTGGATTGCCTGGACGGCACACCTCAGGTCAGTATTTCCCTCTGTCTTGTTTGATATTCGCCACTCAGGGAGGGAACTGCTCCTGGTCCGCCATACCTAGCATTAAATGCTATTAGGCCTAGTTAGTCTATCGCTCAGGTGGCCTCGCTCCGAGTGGGCTAACTTTGGCTACCTTTCAGTTAGCTAGGCTTACTTTTCCATTTTGCCCCTGGGTTAGTGGACTGCTCTCAGTCCCCCACACCTACAGTGGTTGGCTACCTATACTTTGAGTGTCTTTGCTAGGTGGTTGTTAGCTGAGCTGGCTAGGCTAGCTATCCACCTGCTTTCCTAGGCTAACTTCTCGCTCATTCAGCTCCACACAGCCGCCCGTTCGAGCGTGCTCACTGGGTGCACTGGGTGCTCTCACTCTTTGTCGCTCCATGTTTCAGCATTTTGGCGCTGGCTAGCTAGCGCTGTCTGTGGTTCTGAGCATTTGAGACAGGCTCTCACAGATGTTGCCTGTATGAAGACCAGCTTGCCTTAAAGGTTACTCCTTGAGGGCCGCTGGGCTAGCTGAAGTCGAAGCTCTTCTGCTAGAGAGTGATCCAGCCTGTTCCCTGAAGCACAGCTCAGGGGGCCCCTGATAAGAAACCCCGGGACGACACTCACACGGTGACATTGCTCTCTGCTGAAATGATAAAGGAGATTCTTCTTGCCACCCAGCATGGCAGTACTGAGCCCAGTCACCCTGCATCTGTAGCCCGTGGGACATCTCCCCCAAACAGGAGGATGGCACGCTGTCCACAGCCGCCTTGTGTACTCAGTTCACATTCCTAACGATGGTTATGGCTAGTCATCACAGAGGAAAGAACAAAAATCTACATTATTTCCTAAACTGTAAATTGTAACTAAGTTAAGCATTGACGGCACAGTTAGGCTTGATATAACTCAAACAGATGCACATGGCTCGATTTCATCCCACATGTTGAAAATGATCTTTTTATTTTAATAGTGCTGTACATCATGCCATTGATGACAAGGAGACAGAATGGGTTGACTTGCAGTAAAAAACGTTTCAAGTTACAAGGTGATTTCATTTGATAATTTGGGGCTACATAAAAATACAATAAAAAATAATAAAAACGTTTCAGATTTTGACAATTAAATAAATATACACAAAATACAGTACAGCACTGAGGAAAGTAATCCTATCAAAATTGTTCATGCAAAATATCTAAACACCATATATTTCTACTTTCTTTATGAAAGACATATTTACATAATTTCATTTTATTAATTTTCATCAGAATACATTGTTCTATCATTTCAGTGTCAAACACACACACACACACACAAACGCAAACACATACAAACACACACACACACACACACACATGCTCAAACACTCATAGGCTACAAGAAGCAGAGGGGTCCCAAGACAGCAGTGATGTCAGGTACGTGGTGCGATGCCCCCCTCATCTCTACTCCCAGATCTCTGACAGGAAGTAGCTCCATATCCCCTCGATGGAGTTCGGTACTGCCCCGAACCCTCACTGCCACCTCCACCTGGGGTCAGACAGAACATGCCGTCATGCCGTGCACACGCAGACAATGAATGGAGGTGAACTGTGTGTCTCCTGTGCAACTACCGTAACAGTAGTTAGTTAGAGACTTTATTAACCATGAATGGATTTTTTTCCTGCAGAACATACAGAACAAGCATGACTGCTTTGCGTTGCTTCACTCTATCAAAAGTTGCAGCTTGTGGCCGTTTCATTGGGTGTGTTTTGTGGACAAGCATCCAAGACAATTCTCAGTTTGTTTAAAAAATTTGAAAAATGGGAAATGTGGGAAATAAATAACATAGAAATAGATAACTTTAGGATAGAATAAGACTGTGTGTATTGTGTTTACCATGTCATAGTGAAAGAGCACATTCGAAGAAGATTAGCATGTGTAGTGTGGGTAGTGTGCAACATGTGAAAGTGGTGATAGGAAGTTACTAGTTTCAGTAATGGCTGCAGACGAAAGTGCATCACGAGGTTAAAGTGTCAGCTTATTAAAAATGATAACAGTCTAAGCTGCAGCCTGTGTATGTGAAGAATCAGTTGGAACCAGTTTATAAGGAGGGAAAATGTCCTTTTATATTTACTTTTTACTTTTTTCTTTAACTGTCTGAGTGTAACACAGTATGGTCTTCTGCTGCTGGAGCTCATTGCCTCAAGGTTCGTTTCTGAGATGATCTTCTGTACATCACTGTTATAATGTTACTTGCCTGCCTGTTAACTTGAACAAATATTGCCATTCTCCTCTGACCTCTCTCATCAATGAGCCATTTTTGCCCTCAGGACCGCAGCTGACTGAATGAGTTTTTGTTTTTTACACCATTCTTGGGAAACTCCAGACACACTGTGTTGTGTAAAAATCCCAGGAGGTTATTTCTGAGATGCTGGAAACTCCAGACACTGTAGTGGGTAAAAATCCCAGGATGTAATTTCTGAGATGCTGGAAACTCCAGACACTGTAGTGGGTAAAAATCCCAGGAGGCCATTTCTGAGACGCTGGAACCAGCGCTTCTGGCACCAACAGTCACACCACGTTCAACACGTCTTGTATGTTCTAACATTGTGAGCTGTTTGCATAAACAGGGAAGTGTACTCAACAAAGTGGCCACTAAAAGAGTTTGTCTTTTGGTAAGAGGCTGCTGTTGTAAAAACAAAACATCCACCTATACACAGATATCATGTTATTCCTATGAGCTCAAACAGTTCAGTCCCAGTTTGGGAACTTGAACAACTCTCACCCAAAGCTAGAAACTACAAACTCAATTTGTGACGTTTTCAGGTGAGAGAGAGAGTCTTACCTCACAACCTTTCCTGGACACTGTGGTAAAGTGTGAACCAATCTCTTTACTGGAGTCTCCCAGGAAGTGGAGAATCCTATTGGTTGAATTAGTTTTGAACGCTGTCCTGGAGTGGTTTGCTGGGCACCTGATGGTCACACTCTGGAAGGATGTGTGACTCTGTAACCGCAGAAACCTCAGCTGGACGACATCCAGGCCAGCATACTCAAACTGTAAGAGACAGAAATCATTTACTCCAGGCAGAGAAAATGCTCAGTGATATTTTATTTAACAGAAAAATAAATAAAACTTCGTCAATTAACCCACGGAAGTGTTAATCATTCAGCCTCACCTTGTTTCCACCATGTTGCTGACTAAACCACTGGACAGGATTTCTTGTTTTCTTCTTTTCTGGTTCCCATCTCCCTGTAATCTACAGAATAGAGTGTTATATCACTGTCAAAGCTCATCTCATCTACTTTCATGTCAAATGAGACACCAAGGGATACATCATAACACCACGTTAGGTGATAAAAAATGCCAAGCTTTATTCATATCCTCTGAAGTCCATAAACCGGTTATGGCACAGATCACATATCACTTGCTCAGTATTGCACACAAAAACAAGAGGTGGATGTTGCTCACTGTTCTCTTATCAGTGTTAACCCAAGTAGGTGAATATGATTGTACCTGTGACTGCAGAGGGTCTATGCAGGTTGTTCCTCCTGCTGTGAAGTTACAGAACACCTTCACTGCATCGTAGGGACAGCCCTGGTTTGGATCCATGTAGAAGTAACCTGAAAGATAACCAACTGTTTTGTCACTTGGGTGTTTGCCCACACACCCTGCAGACTGGTCTTTACTTCACTAATGGCCCTTAACAGAATTATTTCAACACTACTAGAAGTTCATTATAACTGATGAAGAACTAACAGAGCCTACTCTTGTATTAGCCTCACTGGAACTACAGCAAACCCACTCCAAACGGTGTAATCTCTCTCAATTCAACGAACATATGTTTCGTGGTTATAAACATGTTCAGAAACTCACCATCGTTCAGGTGCGGATATATGAGTCCCAGCTCATGGCAGGTGGTGGCAGGGCTGTCCTTGGTTCCCTGGGGCCAGCTGAAGGACTTCTCAGCCTCATCAGCCAGAGATACTGACCATCTCCTGGACACTGGCCTGCGGCGCTACAGAGGAATCCATCACTCAGTCAATCAGTCATTCAGTCAGTCAGCCAGCCAGCTAGCCAGTCAGTCAATCAATTAATCCATCAAGGTATAAATCAATAAGTGAGCCAACAAGAAAGTCAGCAGGTTAGACAGCCAGCCTGTGTCCTGATAGAAGAAGACAACTAACCAATCAACCAACTAATCAATCACAATAAAGCTTTCTTGACTATTCTTGTCATGAAGCATATTGCAAAGGCAAAGTGAGGACATTGTGTTAATAAAGTGTGTATGAGATGAAAGCTTGTACCAACTTTTTGTGCTCCTCTTCTTTGTTCAGGGAGTCTGGGTCTTTGCCTTGGTCTTGGTACAGTTTTCAGCCCAGGTCTTGTACTGGATCGTGGTCTGGGCCTTGGTGCAGGTCTTGGACGTGCTCTTGGCTTAGTTCTTGGTCCATGTCTTCGTCTAGGTCTGAGTGGGCCTGGTGCACCAGGTTTTCCCTGTGAAACAAATGAGTGAGCTCTGAGAAGATGGTGCTTCCTGAAACGCCCAGGTACTCTAGCATTCAAACCAAAGCAATACTCAATGTCATCAATCTTGAAATGTATACTATGACATCCTAAACTTTACGTTAGATTTAAGGTTGTTGATCAGATCCAACAGTTCACTCGTATTGTGTGAGCTACATGTCTTACTGGAAGTCCACGCTTGCCCCTCACTCCCTTTGGTCCTTTCCTGCCATGTATGCCTTTCATTCCCTGTAAAGACCCAAACACAGTCAGGCTCTGTGCAGAGAAAAACTACCAGTCTGCTGTATCAAAACAATTGTGCAGATCTGAAATCACTGAAAAAGGTATAAATAATATGGTCGAGGCTTAATCTCATCCTTCACACGTATGACGATAACAACAGAGACAACTGTAACTATTAAAAGATTAAAATCATTTTAATTAAGAAGAATGACCACCACAATTGTATCTATCCAATCCAAGTCTGTGCAGAACAACAAACGTTAAAGGCCATACTGGCAAAAGCTACGAGAATAAATGTCTTAATAAGACAGACTAATCTGAATCGGCTTCTCACCTTCTTTCCAAAGAGGCCCTGTAAGACAGAAAAAACAGAAATTACTTGAGTAAACTATTCAGCTAAATTTCTTCTGTTTCAAAATGCAGAATATCAAAGTGACATACAGGGAGTCCAGGGAAGCCTTTTCGCCCGGGTGGACCACGAGGACCAATATCTCCCTGTGAAAATCAGTGAAATAATTAATTAATTGTTACTCATTAAAAGCAGTATGAAAAGAAAAAGGGGAACAGAACTAACCTGCATGCCTTTGGGACCGAATTGGCCTTTCAGCCCCTCCAATCCAGGATTCCCCTGAGATAAAAGTCAGAAATACAGTAGATCAACAACAGATGACTCCTCATGCAATGAATGGTCAGACACTACATGGTATTTCTATTTTCCCTGATTTTTTGTATATAAATGGACATATTTGAATGATTTTGTATTTCATTTCAATCAACCTTTAGCCCCTGTGGTCCAGTTGGCCCCAGTATCCCTCCGTCACCTGGATGGCCCTTTATGTGAAGAAAAGAAAGAGAACAAGAATGGGTTACAAACTTAACCCCCATAGAGAAGTTATTATATCATTCCCAGGCAATGATATCTTAATATGTGTGGGGTTTCTCATTGATGTTTCTCAGGGCTTATGGGGAAATCCTTAATCTATGCAATGGACAACTATTGATGGACTACATGCAGCAGTAAATCTTATTATCTTATTATAATAATTATTATATTATTATTATTATTATTATTATAGAAACAAAGCAAAAAATGAATACAGAATGTGTATGATACAAAACATGAAATATACACAGTATAAAATAAGTGGAAAAAATATAAAGAAAATATCAGTACATATGCAATATATAAAATAGAGATGGATACAAGAATATGAACAAAAAAAATGTTTTAAATTTTGTTTGTACCCAGAAAACTTGCATGATAGTGTAGTCATGCACTGAATCTCTGACTTTTACCTTTGAACCAGTACTTCCAGTCGCCCCCTTCCTTCCTCCCAGCCCTGGAATACCCTGCATCGAGACAAAAAGTGATGCAGAGGTTTGCATGAACAGGAACATGTTAACTTAAACAGCAACCTTTACATTATGCAGTTGAACAGTATTATATACCCTTGGCCCCATTGGTCCAGGAGGCCCACGTCTTCCTTTTGGTCCAGTATTACCCTGGAAAATACAACAAGATGTTAGTAATCCACATATTAAACACTGCATCTTCTCAGCATACAGTAAGAAAATGCACTAAAAGAGATCATGTCTGTGTATGCACAAGGTTAGCATGGATACAAATATGTTATTCATCTGAGATTTACATAAATGACATGGTGTTGTACCTTAAACCCTGCTGCTCCAGTGTTTCCACTGATTCCAGGCCGCCCAGGTTTTCCCTGGAACATTAAATTTCTTTAATATCACAAAATGCATCTGGAGGCCAAACTATGATGAATGCTTATAAATGGGAAGAACTTCTCACAGTTGTATGTTGTATGTTACCCAGTCTTGTATTTAACTTACCATCTTGCCCGGCCTGCCAGTTGCTCCAGGAGCTCCACTGTAACCAATATCACCCTTTGGGATAAAGTAGGGGAAGGATTAAATTTAGGAATGTGTTTAAACAACTGAATAAATCACAGGACATTGAATGTTTCTTACCGGATCTCCTTCGGTTCCCTCAACCCCCAGTAACCCATCCAAACCACTAAGGCCCTGAGAACATTAACACAATACAAGAAAACAATTATCAACACTGATCAAAATATTCCTCAACTAAACATCAAAACAGTTAATGTCAGAGGTACTTTACTGTTTAATTTGCATGTTGTCACATTTTGATTTGTATGCATTGAAATGAGCACTAATTTAATTTAGCAGTGATGGATCGGGTGGTATGTGTATTTTTATCAGTGTGGTCAGTAGGGATACTTGCGGGCTTTCCGGGTCTTCCAGCAGGGCCTGGTCTCCCCAGCGGGCCTCGAGCTCCCTATAAAACAGATTTATTTGGTGAGATCAGGGCCCAGGCAGTTTTTCAAAATTTTTCAATTTCAGTAATCAGATTGGATTAAATCTGAAAAAATGGGTATTTCAAAACTGATCAATGAGATTCTGATCATTCAGATTGAGATTTGGATTGTTCTGGGATTGGGATTGCTCTTGTGAACCTTTATTTTTAAAAGAGTCCTTGAGTTACTGAGTGAAAACAGTTTACAGAGAAAGGGGAAGTTTTGTTTTCAATTATTTTTGGGTTCCAAATTTCAACTTTGAATTTAGTCTATAAATCCTCATGCATTGTACTTCTGCAGATAAATCAATAAAAGTAACATACAAACTGTCTTTTACTTTTTTTTTTCATCCAGTCTTTTCACCCATGTCTTTTGGCCTAACATGTTGTTACGTGATTTTCCGTCCAAGATTGCAAGATAGAGGTTGATTGTGGCATCTGGATCACAACAATCCTATCTGGTAATATGTATTTGGAAAAACTGACTCATTCAGATTAAACGTTTAAAAAAACATGGCCCTGGTGTTTTATTATGACAGTGAGTTAGTGTGCAGTGAGAAATGAAACTCACAGTTTCTCCAGAAGCTCCTTTGCTTCCTTTTCTGCCAGACTGGGCTCTTTTTCCCTTTTATAAAGAAAAGGACAGGAAAGAAATCTCAGAATCCAGCAACTCATAAGAATCAAGAACTACAACTATTAGTTAATCAGGCAGTATGTCACGACTTATACCTCCAATATGTCAACTTTTCAAGAATTAAGAAAAGCAATGTCCTTTTTAGATTTCTGACCGTCATGCACTGTTGAAATTATATAATAGTTTTTGAAAGGGTATCATAAGTTCAAAATTCCAAAAAGAAATTTACAAAACATGATAATCAACAAAACTGGAAAAAGATTTTCACCTGAGTGCGGCGATGCGTTTCTCTTACCTTTGGCCCCTGAACTCCTTTAGTTCCTGGATGACCAGGTGGGCCCACGGGTCCAGGTCGACCTTTAGCACCCGGAGAGCCGGTGAACCCCTTCTTCCCCCCTGTCCCCTAAAACAGGCAGTTAGACACTTTGAATGACACCATAATATGATGTGACGGGGTCTTTACTGTAGCGATTGATTCTTTTGAATAGAGAATAATAGAATCGTTGATACAAAACAGAATTACAAACACTGAGAATTGTAATCCAACACTTTGAGAGTTCAGAGTATCTTACCATTGTGCCTCGTGTTCCAGACTCTCCTTTTGCTCCCTTTAGACCCTGTAAACCCTGGGAATGAGAGAGTGGCATACAGAAAAGTGAAGTCACTCAGGTTACATCCCTATATGTGCCATTATATTATTGCTTTTTCCAGGATGCAACAGAAAATGAAATCCCACCATGTCTCCTTTGATGCCTGGATGGCCGAGCTTGCCACTCTCACCATGGTCGCCCTGAAATACACAAACACACAGCACAGACAGCATTACACACCGGTCTTGCTCTATAGCTGGACTGATCACACTTGGATCACTGATAGTTTTTTATCATCAGAATAGCATCAGAATGAATGAATGGTACATTAAACCTTTGGCCCAGGGAGTCCACTTTTGCCATCAGCCCCTCTGTTGCCTGGCAAACCCTAAAAAAAAAGACAAGAAATTCTATTTTATGTGTACTCTTTGGTGAAATGAAAGTCTACTATATTAAACATCAATAAAATATTAAAGCATGTAATGTAAAATGGGTCAAGCCTTAAGTCAAGTCAAGTCAAATATGTTTGTATAGCCCTTAATCACAGCTACAGCCTCAAAGGGCTTCACATGCCCCTGTTTTAACACAGTCAATGAAAAATGAAAAACGCCTTAGTGTATTTGACATAAATATTATGGGGTAAATCTATTAATGTTATACTAAGTAAAATAAAACTTACTGGTGCTGATGGTCCAATCAGTCCTGGGAGACCCAGACTGCCAGGAGGGCCCTGGAATGACAAAGACCACAACTAACAGTTCTCATTTCCAGCTCTGTCACATTCAAACAATAATCTATACAGCATCTATTTCAAAAGAAACAGTTTCTGAGTCACAACTAAATAGCTACACCTACATTTTAGCAATACTGTGACACTTGTAAAACAGGCAAGCTTGCTCCAGAAATAAGATTTAGAGACAGCTATGCATCATGCTGGAGTACAGCAGCGTATTGCTGCCACAGTGAAAAAAAATCAGCTCTGTATCTTGTTATAGTGAGAAACTTTATTGTTATAAAAAAAAATGTCTCGTTGTAACAAGATATTTTCACGTTATGACATCTTTTGTTGTTATTACAACATACCAACTTATCTCATTGTAACAAGAAACTTTTCTTGTTACGAGATAAGTTGGTATCTCTACATCTTTTTCTCATTATGACAACATATGAAATTTAACGACATACCAACATTTAAGAACATACCAACTCGTTATTCTCGTTATAACGAGATAAGTTGGTATGTCGTAATAACAAGAAAAGATAGTGTAAGATAAAAATAAGAAAAGTTTATCATTCTAACAAGATACTGAGACAATTTTTTTTTTCACTATGGCAGCGTACAGCTGTCATAGTGGAGAGCTGGGTTTGATATTAGTTGTCTTACAACATGGTGGGCATCATCAAAGATCAAAGAATCACAGTCTGTTACTCACATTTTGTCCCCGGAGCCCCTTCTCCCCCTTGGCCCCTCCCGCGCCAGTGTGCCCTCCTGGTCCGTACTGCCCAGTCCTGCCTGATGGACCTCTGATACCTGGTTCACCCTGTGAACGTATCAGCAGTATCATCATCATCATCATCATCATCCTTCACCTCCTCCTTATCATCATCATCACTTTCTTAGCCTCAGCCAAGGAGGTGCTTTTTATTCCACATTAACTTTGCAGCATCTAAAACCCCCGTGGTCAAAGTCCATGAATTGTCGGGTCAAGCACTTCATCATTAGTCCGACCATTTTTAAGTGACTTTACCTTGAGCCCCGGGTCCCCTTGTTCCCCTCGGTCCCCTGCAGCACCCCCGTATCCCTAGAAAAAGGGGGAGACAGAGAGGACAGGGCAGAGGGGGCAGATCCTTTCCTTTTAATTCACACTTTGACTCACACTCCAGTGAGTCTCAAAAGCCCATATTAATATTTCAGAGAACATCTTACTTTGGGATTTTGAAGAACTTAAGATCCATTCAGCACAAAAACAGACTCAAAGTGTCCCTGATGGGTTAAGAATGCAGCTAGCCTCGCCCTTAGTCATTAATCTCACAGTGTATGTAAAATAAAACTCAGAGGTATGATACAGTATTCCAATATACTTCAGAAATAACTACCCACCTCCTTCCCTAGTGGCCCCTTCGACCCCTGCAGCCCTCGATTGCCTCTGTCTCCCTGAACTCCCTTTGCCCCCTTCTCTCCAGGAGGTCCAGTGTTCCCCTTATCACCCTGAAATGTATGGGAAAGAGTTTGTTTCAATGTTTTCTTGAACAATGTATGTTCCAACTGTACATGTATAATATGCATGGTTTTAACTGTATACCGTATGCTGCATTTTGAAAGTTTAAGACAAGTTGTGATGATCTCAAAGAATGTGCAATAGAATGAAAATAAAGTGACAGTTGTATCCACATTTACTCACAGAAATGCCTTTTTGTCCAGCTGGCCCCTCAGGTCCCCTCAATCCGACTGGACCCTAAAGCACAGCAGCACTGGATTGTTCTTACACATGACCATGCTTAACACTGTTACAGCTGTCTTTTCCTACAGTCAAATCAGCATAGGCCTGTGTTTTCTCTGGTTACACTAACACTATGTTTGGTAGACTACAACTGTATATCAGAAATTTTGTTGATTTTCCATTCAGTTTAATGAAAAAAACAGAACAATGAAATCAGATCTGTGATCAATACAGTCTAATCAATCTACCTCCTCACCATCGAGACCAGCAACTCCCTTCTGCCCCAAAGCTCCTATGGATCCCTGAGGAGACGACATGTAGAGACAGACAGAGAAGACTGGGCGATGAATCACTGGATAGTTGTGATTGTACAGATCACTGATAAACAACACTTCTGCACAGTATTTTCCCATACTGTTAAATGTAAACAAGTGTACATAATGTAGATACCTGAAGCATAATATTCAGGTTAGGTCAGTAGAAGAGAAGCTTTACCTTATCTCCTTTGACTCCAGCTGATCCAATTGGTCCTGCAGGCCCATCTTTACCCTTGGTGGGGAGAGATTAAAGCAAATGTTGTTAAATGTTTCCAGTTTGTCTGAGAGGGCTTTAATACCTTCCCACTCACTCACAAAAGGGCCCTGATGGAGGACAGGATGCTGGCTGCTGTAAATATTAATAATCTTTCAGATAGAATAACAAGATGACTGCCTTAACAGTTACCCTGTAAATCTTTGGTTCGGTCATGGTGCTTGTCTATTTATTGTATTCCATTTCATTGTATTCATTCTTTTAGATGGTGTTCTTTTCTATTTTTAAGTCCTTTATCTCAAATTATGTTTTTAATGACTTTTTAAACTTTTTCTTGTTGTAAAGCACTTTGTTACTCGGTTTTGAAAAGTGCCATATAAATAAAGTTTATTATTATTATACTGTATGTCTAAAATCTGAGTGAGCTTGTTGATTGGTGTGGTGAGTTTAGTGAACCCTGTAAAACAAATAAATCCATCATTTGTAATCAAGAAACAGCAACAAACTCTCAATATCTTATTTCCAGCTCCTCCTCCAGCATTATATTGCAATGTATCTGAATGAGATTTCAGTGGTAGATTATTCTCTGCATAATTATCATATTACTGCCATATGAAATACATGATTGGCTAAAGGTATCAAATAGCCTTAAACCACACACTCCTGCAAAATGAAAATGCCTCATGGTATGGATCTATATAGAAATGGTCTGCCTTAATTTTTCTATCAAATGAGTAATGAGTGTAAATGTTCTCTGGATGAATTTAGATTCTCTCTCTCTCTCTCTCTCTCTCTCTCTCTCTCTCTCTCTGTATATATACACACTGCCCATCAAAAGTTTTTTTTTTTTTTTTTTTACTATTTTCCACATTTAGAATAATAATAAGACATCAAAACTATGAAATAACACAGATGGAATTATGCAGTGACCAAAAAAGTGTTTCTTTAAAGTAGCCACCCTTTGCCTTCATGGAAAGACAAAGGCTTTGGAAAACAATTCATACATCAACTTCGCTATTTATATTTTTCTAAGAAACAAATTTCAAGAATTTAAGCATAAGCCTTTAGCTCAAATTGGCTTTAAAATAATGACAAACATAGTACATTCAATCAGGTGTGTCCAAACTTTTGACGGGCCATGTATATATGTATTATTTCACTGTATATCAGGGTTTTATGCAGCAGAATTCTCAACATGATCAATTCCATAATATGATTCCAAGGTCGTCATCGCAGACACCAAAGACAACTGAGTAACTCCAGGCACACTGTGTTATCTATTATTGAAGTACAGTTCGACACCAGAGACAAATCTATCAAAAATCAACACAACAATGGAAAAGGTAAATCATTTTAGCAGGTGGGAGGTAGGCAAGGCCCAAAAGACGAAAATTAATGTCAGGCTATGAAGGCTCTGCTGATGACCTGTTTGTTGTTATTGTAGAAAATTAATGTCATCAGTAAGAAGGCATCCACTCTTAAGAAATTAATTGGGCCTTGCTATCATAAAGTCTAGCAAGAGAACTATAATTTAGTTCATGAAAAAATCCTGCAATTATTTTATGTGAGGGAATCATCCAAAGTTAAACTATATTCTTTAACACAGATAGTGGAAAACAAAGCTGAAGAGGACAAATCCTTTGTCTACAAGTGCATCTTGCTTAACAATCCCAAAAACCCCAATGACATCCGGGTGATTCTGATGAGGGTGCACAGCGCGGACGATGAAGCTCCATCTTACACCTGGACGTCCACCATAATTAACGATCCTAAGAACCCTAGAGCCATCAGGATGATCCTGAGGAGGATCCAAGTACCAAGCTCCTCTCTGACACGCAAGAGGGCTGCCCAGCGTGCAGACCTGGCTGCTGGGCAGACTGACAAAAACCAAAGGGCTCCCAAAGGGTGTCAAACCCAAGAAGAAAGTGGTGCTGTCTGGCCCAATGCCAAAGTGGGTCAAGAAAATCCAGGTCATCCACAAAAAGAGGAATCAGCAGAGAAAGAAACCGTCTGTTCGCTCATCTGATACGGCTTCTGTCAGCTGTTGCCACAAGAGACGATTCAAACTGCCAATGTCATTTTGCAAAAACTGAGATGTTCGAATTGATTTTTGTATTAATTTTACACACAGAAATGTCTCTCAGGCAGTAATAAACAGTCAGAGAATACGTCCTGTTTTGAATTTTTATTTCTCCTTCTTATTTCTTTCTCTTTCTAAACGGAATTAGTCTTTTGACACTAGCACCATATGTCAAGGATAATGAATACATATATACTCTGTGATATGACACTTGTTTTCTGTGGGTAGCCTTGAAAAAACTGTGTTGAGACATTTAAGTGGAGCTGTGTCTGTGTGAGTGTGAGTGAGAGAGAGAGAGAGAGAGAGAGAGAGAGAGAGAGAGAGAGAGACAGAGAGACTAAAAGCATGCATAGGCTTAAGCAGGTTGCCTTGGGTCTTCTTGATTCATTTGATTTCTGTCATCAGCTCAGTCTAGATGTTAGAAATGATTGGAAATTATCAGCGTGTAATTAATATCCTTGAGTTTGGTACTTTTAGCTGTTGTATTGGCCAGCTTCACAG
The DNA here is from genome assembly GCF_048128805.1 of Centroberyx gerrardi. Classification (NCBI taxonomy): domain Eukaryota; kingdom Metazoa; phylum Chordata; class Actinopteri; order Beryciformes; family Berycidae; genus Centroberyx; species Centroberyx gerrardi. Next base: position 11,256,555 of record NC_136005.1, read on the forward strand.
ACCAAATAGGTGGTGATCTTGAAACTAGCACTAACCAAGTTTTCACTTGTTTCTAGTTCTTTGTCAGGTATTTGATATCTGAGTTCACACATGTTGATAGTACGCTCAGATTGTCATGACAGTGGTTTCAGAAGTCTCCATGTGGTCGTAGTATGGCCTGCGCTCAGGCTGTTTGGTACGGTATCCAATTATTAGATCATACAAGTTGAAAATATGGGGTCGCACATGATGCTATACTTTGTTAAGCACTTAGCAACAAAATAAGATGCTCTCCATGTGCCCTTTGATATATGACAATGGACTGTACAGTTATCAAAATCTTTGGACAGTGACAAATTTTTCTGATGCTGTGGCTCTTTGAACTCTGAACGCAGTGTGTGGAATCATCCAGCGGCAGAGCGTCTTACAAAGACAGCGCACTCGGAAGGCTCTTTTCCCTTCACTCTTATAAAGATAGTCTTTGTCAATATTTGTGATGAACTAACATGGTGACTACCAGACAGTTAAGCCTTTGTTTAATCATAGCATTTGGTATGAAGCAAGCCTGTCTGCAAAAAATCATCTGGTAAGATATGAGGGATATGACTCAAGTTCATGTGGAGAATTCACAAAGTGAATGATGAATCAACACCAAACTCCTAAACTAGTTAGATGACTTTATATTTTTCAGATTATTAATACATTTTATTTACTCATGATTTGCTCTTGACTTCTTTATTTAATTTTTACTTGGGAGCTTTGTAACCATGGAAACAACATTCCAGTGGGTTCATCTTGTGCTGATTCATTCTTTAGTGCACGCTACCTGGCTGCCAACGACACACAGTTGGTCAAAAACAAGGTTGAAGAACTCACTTTAGCTTTATTTCGGTTGAAACCCCAACCCCAAAAATGTGTTGGCATGATATGAAGTTTATACTTGACAACAAAAGAATATACAGAAAGACTTACTGGGTAACCTGTAACCCCCCGGGGCCCAACTAGACCTCGGGGCCCCTGGTCACCTGGAAGGCCACGGAGCCCAATCTCACCCCAGGGGCCAATATTACCCTGCATACCCTGGAAGAAAAAAGTACCATGTTTTCATACAACAAAAGAGAGAAAAAAGAGGAAAAAACTTTATGCACATCATATCAGTCGAGAGGTGTTGGTAACTGTAAGAAAAATATCAACAGAGCAAAACATATCTATGTCTGTAATTGCACACTCAAGGCCCAGGACAATGGACTTAGATTTTTATTTCAAGATCATAATGAGCTACATGTTTCACTTACAGCTGCATCAGGTTCATTCAGGGTACAGGAAGTCAGAAGTAAGGAAACGCATCACCTCATTAGCCAATTAGGCATTCATGATTCAATCAACTATTAACATAATAAATTGCAAGTAAGTGTTAGGCTATGATTGTAAGACAGCAGTTCAACATAGAAGCTGAATGAATGAATGAACAGGTAAAGGACCGGATGGATGGATTTAGAATGAATGAATGAATGAAATCATCTTACGGGAGCTCCTCTGTACCCCCGTGGTCCAGCCATGCCCATCTCGCCCTGGAAGACGGCAAGACACAATCTCAGTGAAGAGCTCAGAAATGAAGAGTGTTTCTCTTGACTTAAACACTCAAAGCCAAACACACACTATTGTACTGACCAGCTGCTCATCAGGACCTTGATTAAAAAATCATGTTTTACAGTTTTAACTGTAGCAGTGACACCGATTACAGACAAATTCACTTACTGGGGAGCCTTGTTTCCCCCTTGGTCCATCTTCTCCTCTATTCCCCTTCACAAACAAATACAACAGGGTCAACACTACTATAAACAGATATGTAAAATGTATGTCATGAGCAAGCAATCAAAATAACAAAGGTGTCCAACATGACAGAATGATGCAGCATATAGGTAAACACTGATTGAATCCAGAGCTACAGGATCAAATGATGGAAGTTGATACCTTCAGTCCTGGGCTCCCTGGAAGTCCTTTGGGCGCGTCTTTACTTTTAACCCCCTACAGGAAACCAGCAGTCCTTTATTCTCAACATCATCATGGCTGTGTTCAAAGTATCTGCAACTCTCACTCTTTCCTTGCAGCTCAACCTCATCTAGTATCTCAACTTGTATCTCAACAGTCATAGTAAAAGTATTTGAGGGACTCCAAGGAAAGTCTGCAAGGTTTCATACAATTCAAATGTAGACTCTAACTACAGGAGGATGAATCATCATTATAAATGGTTCCTCCTTCTATAAGTGTATTATTTTTTTACTGTTTATCAAAACTTTGTGTTTGCCCCATGGGGCATTTGGCACTTACTCTCACTCCTGGCTTTCCCGGTTTCCCTGTCATTCCCCTACTGCCAGCATCTCCCTGTTGACAGATATGAACATGTTCAGTTAGATGGTTTGACACGTTCAATCAGCACCAAATCCTAATGTGATTTAGTGTTTTTAGTGGCCATACATAACAAAGGAGAATGAAACTCACATTCTTCCCTACTGGTCCTTGGATCCCAGAGGCTCCCGTCTTCCCAGGCATTCCCTAAGGCAAATATTCACCCGAACATCAAATGTAATTCACTTGTTCCACTGTAAATGTCCTGCAGTCAGACCCATCAGACATGTTCAATGTTTATTGTAGCAGGAAACACTTTTACCTTCTGTCCTGGACGTCCAGGGTCCCCATCCATTCCATTTGCACCCATGGGTCCCTGGGGGAAAGATGTTATGCATTCATCACATTAGTCTCCAGACTAACCCTTTAACAGGCACGACAGGAAATAATTTCAGATTAATATAGACCATTAGCGTCAAAATAGGCTGCAAATGAAAAAAAAGGTATTATGAATTAAAATTCATAAGACTACTATTGCAACTGGCTGATTGCGTTGCCCCGTTTTGGGTGATAGTAATCTGTATGGAAATTTACATTAACAGTTTGTAAAAACATAAAACTTTACATTTTTAATCTGCCATATGCACAATGTCATAATGAACAGAATGCAGTATTACATGGACAAGCATAGCTGATTTTAAAGGTAAAAATATGAACATTCAAATTTATGGAAATCAATACAATCAAATACACTTATGATTACAACCAGAGAGTAAAAACCAATATAAATGTGTTGATATCTATGGTTTAACAGCGACAAAATACTCAATAATGGTTACCCTCTATTGTATTATATTACATTGTCTTTTTCACAGCCTAATACAGATATTGCATATTGTTGTTGGATTATTTTAAATTACTGATGATGTATTATTTAATGGAATAGATTGTTAATACATTTACTTTTTTCTATGTCGTGAAATTTATGAGACTAGGTTTACTAATTCTAATTTACCAATTCTTGGTTTTGAGGTGAGTTTGTACATGTATATCTCAGTGAAAACCAATCCCATAGCAAAAAACACACTTTACTACACACCTGTGGTTAACGCCCTTCATGTATTTGGGAAAATCAGTTCAACGTATATTTCCTGTCTTTCTAGTATGGAGGCTGAAGCTACTTTAACCATGTGGTTGAGGGTTAGGGTTAGGAAGTGTGTTCGGCCTATATGGGTGTAACATATATCGTTAATGGTTCAGATGTTGGTCTTACCGGGGCTCCATGAGCTCCATCCTGTCCCCTGTTTCCCAAATGACCTTGCAGTCCCTGAGATCGGACAGAGACAGTTTTAGATCCTTTCACATGGTTTTGTTCTAATGGGTATTTGCTAGGAATCGGACAATATATCAAAATTCAATATATGACAATACAAAAATGTGACAATACGTATCGTGGGGCAGAAAAATTAATCGAAAAATCCTCTCAGATTTAAGTATTTTATAAATCAAGGGCTCAAGATAGGTAATAACTTTAAAAATAGTACATACATTTTACTTTCAGCAGGTGTCATTTTTATTTTATGTAATATCAGGAGAATGCTGAAGGTTAGCTGACAATATCTGACAATATTATATCAGTGTTGATCACCTTGTGGCCTTTAGATCCAGTCACCCCAGGGACTCCGGGCATTCCCTATACAATCAGTTTAACACATATTAAAACATGTGGCTCCGTTAATACTCCATTAATACATACATTATAACAAGCGTATTAGCATCAATCTGAAAGATACAATTCAAAATTTGTATGACCATCTTAATTTTGGATAGAATCACATGAAGAGTTTGATTTACAGATGGAAAATAAGCCTTTTATGAAGTTAACAGGACATCATAACTTCAAATATAAATCTGTTTTAATCCAATGTTTACTAATATTATAATTGTAAATTAATATTTTACAGCTTCAAAGACATGTAAAACCCTTGTTTAGCTGCCACATATGATCAATCCCTCAATAATTTCAGAGTGAAAAGCCAATAAATCACTATGTAAACAAAGCTGGCAGTGTGATGACAGTGTTTCAACAGGCGTAACCACACTGCAGTTACAGACAGACTGGGCCTTTAATTTAAGTCGGATTAACATTAGGAAGAGAGCAAGAACATTTTGTGAGAGAACATCTTATAAACTTCACTTAATCTAAACTTCATTTCGGCTCAGATAGCAAGTGTTGTAAATAAATGAGAAATATCAGTGTATATACTGTATGTTTAGACTGTTAAGTATTGCAGTCACATGAGGGTAGAATAGGAAGTGTAGGTACATAGGAACCTTAATACCGGGTTCTCCTTCAGGTCCTCTTTCTCCGGACTTCCCCATCTCTCCCTGCCAGCAGAAAACACACACAGATCACTAATGTGGATTGAACAGATTGTTCTTTCCCATCAAAGTGACAGCGATCACAACAGTGTTCAGGCTAATAGCTCACCATGAAAAACAGAAGATGGGGGTCTAGAATAAATGTTTATATACATTCACTTATACTTACAAAAGGACCAGGCAATCCAGAAAATCCCACTCGACCTTCTCGACCCTTTAACAGACCAATGAACAGAACCGATTAGGAGTCTAGGAGTTTATATGGGTATTGTAGTGCTGTTTTCACTGGAAATTAGGCCAAACGTACATAATAACTAGAGTTAGAAGTGACAGCATCTGTTGAACAATATCATACTGACACCTTGTGGCAACATAGTTACACTAGTGTATATTCAGAATTATATTCCATTTACATAAAATCTAGCAAATCTGAGGAATATTACCTGGATTCTGATATTTTGCTGTAATCTTAGATCTTTAAAGAGTAACTAAACCCCAAAACCCAAATCTGTATAAAGCCTGACAGCCTGATCTTTGTTGCCAGGTGACATCATCTTCTATAGAGTACAACAGGTGGTGACATCACCTGGCACCAAAGATCAGCCAATAGCAGATGTCAATTTCAGTAGCATGCCTTTTACCATTAGATGTCAGGTTTTACACAGATTTGGGTTTGGGGTTTAGTTAATTCTTTAAATCCTAACATTCTCATTAACATCCATATGTTGGCCGGAGTGCTTTATTTATGTTACACAAACACTGAAGTAAGCAGAGATGTAAGCCTTTCATCAATTTTAGTCAATATATTCTTCAGGTTTGATGTATACACTTCTTCCAAGACTTAACACAACTCACTCAGCATCCATCCTGTTCCTACCTTGTCGCCTCTAGGCCCAGGAACTCCTTGAATACCGGTTGGCCCTTGATCTCCCTATAAAGCACACACACATACACACACACACACACACAAAGATACGCAAACATTAATATTTTAATTTTAAAAAAAGCGACCCATAATTCCGACAACCCTCTCAAAACCAACCTTAGGCCCGTCTTTTCCCTGCTTCCCTTGCTCTCCAATGATCCCGTCAAAACCCTAGGATACAAAACAAAACTCCATCATTGCAGATTGTATAACATGATTCTTTAATGAGCATGTCTTCATTCATCATGTTTATTCCACTCACGCTGGATCCAGGAGGTCCTGGTGGCCCAGTTGGTCCTGCCAGTCCCTCTAGCCCCGATGGGCCACCACGCCCCTTAAATCCCCGTTTACCTCTAGGGCCTGGGGGGCCCTGAGTACAAACACACCAAGATGATGAACTGATTTACTGGTTCACTGACTGGAGGAGAGACTGACTGAAAAGAGATAAAACTCACCAAGTCTCCCTTAAACCCTGGATCACCCTTCTCTCCTCGCTTGGCTTTAGTTCCCTGGTGGAAGAAAGCACACACACACACACACGCGTACACACACACACACGCGTACACCCACACACACACACACACACACACACACACACACACACACACACACACAAACACAAGCAGACACAGCTACACATTTAGCTCAATAGTTGGAGTGAACAGGAACGATATAAAAGGGCTGCTGCAGTAAAAGAGAATGGCGTTACTGTCTTGTTGATACGGTTGATATGATCCAATACTGTTCGGCTTCATAGTAGCTGCAAACATTTCAGCAATAGTCAATAATGAAATTGCTTTAAGTAATCTTACGGGATCACCTGAGGGTCCAGGCTTTCCTGGCTTCCCATTGGCTCCCTGAAATGAGAGCGAGAAAATAACTCAAACTCTAATGTATAACTCCATAACATGTAGGCTACTGTACTGAAATGCTAACAGACAACAGCACAACCAAGTTCATATCTTTCATGATAATTAATAGTAGCTAAAGAAGTTTTGGACTAGATGTCTTACATTAGCTCCAGGCAGTCCAGGTTCTCCTATCCCCCCTTCGTCTCCTGGATCACCCTGGTGACACACAGTGACAGAGACAGTAATGAAATGATGGTTTCAGTCTAAGACTGGATTACAACCAGTGTTTCCTTTTTGAGGATTATTGTGATACCAGTATGATACCAGTTGTTTTTCCTTGTTTTCACTGTACTCACTAGGTCTCCTTTAGGACCTGGAGGTCCATCTGCTCCTGGTTTTCCCTGTGGGAAGAAATATTTAGACAGTCTCAACATTTTGTTTTCATTAATCAGACATTAGTACCTTCGAGTGAAAACATAGTGACGTTGATGATGAGTGATGAGTGATGAATCTGTTTCTGACTCTGATTCTGTAGCAGTATGGAGTGAAACCCTTCATATGGTCTTACTATACCTGAGGACCACGGACACCTGGGAACCCAACCACTCCATCAGGACCAGGTTCTCCCTGAAATAACAGACACAGGAATGATGGAAGCAGATTGTCAGGCTGAAGTAGGCTATCACAGGTTAATCATTATTCGGTTATTCATTATTCAACAGACTCCATCTTTAAGCGTCTTTCACCTGTGGTCCAAATGCTCCTCTGAGGCCCAGTTCGCCTGGCTGACCCTGAGAACAGAAACATTGATTTCATGATATAATTAACCTCTAATTCTCTATTTTGATTCCTACTTTGATTTACTATGTTTTTACTCACTGGAGGCCCATTGACTCCTGATACACCTTTTAATCCCCTGGGGCCAATTTTGCCCTAAAGAGAAGACACATAAATTGATCTACTTGTTACTTTAATAGCAACTTATTATTTAACCCAACATAATTATTTTGTCCAGTATAATGACTATGCAGTAGTGTGGTGTTATGCCACTTACTGGTGGGCCTGGTGATCCAGCAAAGCCTGTAGCTCCGATCTCACCCTGAAACATAGAGCAGTTTTGTATAGAGCTGACTGACTGTGTATGAAAACCTGAACATCCGTCCCATATGCTGGTCTTCAAGTTTGGGTTTATTTATGGAGTTACTATGGGTGACTGTCACCCAGTGAGCTGTGTGACACTGACCGGAGGTCCTGATGGTCCTGGAAAGCCAATGGGACCCCTGGCTCCTGGCACCCCCTAAAAACAAAGAAACAACTGAGGTGTTGCAATATATCCCTCTGCTTTACATAAGGAGTAAATGCAATGTAGTGGTAAATGAAAAGCTGCGGATGAGCTATGAATGCCATTTGATGATCACTTCAAGGGAAACAACCACTGATATAAACAAAGAAAAAAACAATTACATATTCAGCACAGTATTCATTTCTAGCTTATTTTCTTGAAATGACATTACTCTATGGAGTTTTATGTACCACCTCACTGTATTGTATACTATGAATTTAGATCATAAAGATTTATCTCAGCAAGAACATTTAGGTACAATTAATTTCACAATAAAGGTGAGTAGTTTATGTGGGTTTACTCTCCACTACCGGCCTGATAAGAGGTGCTGGTAGTGTGAAACAATATCCAGCATCATAAAGTCAGCACTACTCACTATGTAGCTGGTGATCCCAATGAGGCCTCTGACTCCTTTATTTCCCTGGTTAGAGCAAAGACAGGGAAATTAGAATCACACATAACAGCCCTCAAAGGACTATGTGTGTGTATGTGTCGGTGTGTGTGTGTGTGTGTGTGTGTGTGTGTGTGTGTTAGATGCTGAATCTGACCTTGTCTCCTTTTCGCCCCCTGTCTCCCTGTGGTCCAGCCTCCCCATGGTAACCCTGCAGGCAGAGGAAAAGGGGATCTAACTCTGATATTTAGTCTTATCAGCTGAGAGAAACTAATTAAGACAAAACCAAAGAGAATAATAAATCAAACGTCTGCTCCAGTCCTGCATTATAGTTATGACCCATATGAAAGAACGGGATCTTCACAAGGCTACTGCACTACCCTTGATTGTTTGTAAGTGAATGGGTGAAGCAGGGAATTGCTGGAAAACACCATACAAGTTTGGTACATTTTCCCTGACTAAGTAAAAGTAAGAGTCAACAAATAACTAAATAATCGGCTAAACAAACATGCAAGATAGATAGATAGATGGATAGATAGATAGATAGATAGATGAATAAATATGGTAATTAGACCTCCACAATTTGAATCCCCATAACATTAGAAGTCCTGGCCATTCTTACCCACTCACCCAGCTCCCCTTTGTTTCCCTTCTCTCCTCTGTAGCCCTTGGGGCCCTAGAGGGACAAACAGGGAGAGGTGGAATTATCAAGCTGCATTAAAGGCATCTGTAACCTTTATTTCCAGGTGAATACTGTTGTATATATCATGTGGTTCTATATCTAGAAAAACATTCGGAAGGGTTTCAAAACCTATTTGACAGCATTATGCCTCAGAAAACAACCACATTTGCTACACCTACTGTCTGCAGCCTCACCTGTTCTCCAGGTAGGCCTGGAGGGCCTGGGTCGGCGTTTGTCCCAGGGGTCCCATCTGTCCCGGGTCGGCCCTGGGGACCCAGCATACCCTGTGGTCCGGGACTGCCCTGGAATACAAGACAAGATAATTCAGAGAGAGTTTACCAGGGCACATGAGAACTTGAATAGATTGATGGCCAATAATTCAATTAGTTGTTATTTTTTACATCGCAAAACATTCTATAGTGTTATACTGTATTGTATTGTATTATTCTATATTATTCTATAATATTCCATATTGTTCTCTATTTTTCTTCTATTATTGTTCCATATAGCCCATCATCTTCAATATTACTCTGTTCTGTTCTGTTCTGTTCTGTTCTGTCTGTTCTGTTCTGTTCTGTCTGTTCTGTTCTGTCCTGTTCTGTCTGTTCTGTTCTGTCTGTTCTGTCTGTTCTGTTCTGTCTGTTCTGTCTGTTCTGTTCTGTTCTGTTCTGTTCTGTCTGTTCTGTTCTGTTCTGTCTGTTCTGTCTGTTCTGTTCTGTCTGTTCTGTCTGTTCTGTTCTGTCTGTTCTGTCTGTTCTGTTCTGTTCTGTTCTGTTCTGTCTGTTCTGTTCTGTTCTGTTCTGTTCTGTTCTGTCTGTTCTGTCTGTTCTGTTCTGTTCTGTTCTGTCTGTTCTGTTCTGTTCTGTCTGTTCTGTCTGTTCTGTTCTGTCTGTTCTGTTCTGTTCTGTCTGTTCTGTCTGTTCTGTTCTGTTCTGTTCTGTTCTGTTCTGTTCTGTCTGTTCTGTCTGTTCTGTTCTGTTCTGTCTGTTCTGTCTGTTCTGTTCTGTTCTGTCTGTTCTGTTCTCTTCTGTCTGTTCTGTTCTGTTCTCTCTGTTCTGCTCTGTCTGCTCTGTTCTGTTCTGTTCTGTTCTGTTCTGTTCTGTTCTCTTCTGTCTGTTCTGTTCTGTTCTGTTCTGTTCTGTTCTGTTCTGTCTGTTCTGTCTGTTCTGTTCTGTTCTGTTCTGTCTGTTCTGTCTGTTCTGTTCTGTTCTGTCTGTTCTGTCTGTTCTGTTCTGTTCTGTTCTGTTCTGTTCTGTTCTGTCTGTTCTGTCTGTTCTGTTCTGTTCTGTTCTGTCTGTTCTGTTCTCTTCTGTCTGTTCTGTTCTGTTCTGTTCTGTTCTCTCTGTTCTGCTCTGTCTGCTCTGTTCTGTTCTGTTCTGTTCTGTTCTGTTCTGTTCTGTTCTCTTCTGTCTGCTCTGTTCTGTTCTGTTCTGTTCTGTTCTGTTCTCTTCTGTCTGTTCTGTTCTGTTCTGTTCTGTTCTGTCTGTTCTGTTCTGTTCTGTTCTGTCTGTTCTGTTCTGTTCTGTTCTCTTCTGTCTGTTCTGTTCTGTTCTGTCTGTTCTGTTCTGTTCTGTTCTGTTCTGTTCTCTCTGTTCTGCTCTGTCTGCTCTGTTCTGTTCTGTTCTGTCTGTTCTGTTCTGTTCTCTCTGTTCTGCTCTGTCTGCTCTGTTCTGTTCTGTTCTGTTCTGTCTGTTCTGTCCTGTTCTGTTCTGTCTGTTCTGTTCTGTTCTGTTTTGTTCTGTTCGGTCTGTTCTGTTCTGTTCTGTTCTGTCTGTTCTGTCCTGTTCTGTTCTGTCTGTTCTGTTCTGTTCTGTTTGTTCTGTTCTGTTCTGTTCTGTTCTGTCCTGTTCTGTTCTGTTCTGTTCTGTTTTGTTCTGTTCTGTCTGTTCTGTTCTGTTCTGTTTGTTCTGTTCTGTTCTGTTTGTTCTGTTCTGTTCTGTTCTGTTCTGTCCTGTTCTGTTCTGTTTGTTCTGTTCTGTTCTGTTCTGTTCTGTTCTGTTCTGTTCTGTCTGTTCTGTTCTGTTCTGTTTGTTCTGTTCTGTTCTGTTCTGTTCTGTTCTGTTCTGTTCTGTTCTGCTCTGTTCTGTCTGTTCTGTTCGGTCTGTTCTGTTCTGTCTGTTCTGTTCTGTTCTGTCTGTTCTGTTCTGTTCTGTCTGTTCTGTTCTGTTCGGTCTGTTCTGTTCTGTTCTGTTCTGTTCTGTCTGTTCTGTTCTGTTCTGTTCTGTTCTGTCTGTTCTGTTCTGTTCTGTTCTGTTCTGTTCTGTTCTGTTCTGTTCGGTCTGTTCTGTTCTGTTCTGTTCTGTTCTGTTCTGTCCTGTTTGTTCTGTTCTGTTTGTTCTGTTCAATCTGCATCAGTGTTACCACATTGCAGTGCAGTCAGTGGGGTTATAACCTGCTACCGGCTTGTCAAATTAATATGCTGAATATGAAATGTAAAGCATGTCCTGCAGTCGCATGATGCTCTTTGTATATTATGTCAAATGCACAGCAGTATATTTCATGTAGAGTTTGTCTGATAGTCTGGAATAGAGTCGGTGTTGCTATGATGAAGAGGCTCTTATTTTGTTGAGACACTGTGCCAGAACACTTGCCCAGTCAGTTGCATCTCTTAGGCTCTGTTCATAAGTTCAGTACATTGTCATTGGCAGCCACTCCTTGGCCAGTTTCCCATCCTGTGTGCAGCTGCTATGTTGAGTGTTTACTTGTGCCAACTAGCCAATAGATGTTCTATTCTATTCTATTCTATGTCTATTTGTGTCAAAAATGACCATGATAACTGTACAGTGAGATGGACTGTGAACTTTAACCTCCTCGTCAAAATGCATAGCAGTGAGTTCAGTGTAGAGTTTATCTGATGGGGAGTGTGGAGACTATTATAACACACAGCAGGCTCAGTATTGTCATTTTTAATGCCTGAGGCTTGAGGTGTTACACAAACAGAACAGACTGTAACCAAACAAACAGGTTGACAGGCTGACAAGGGAAACCTCATTGTAGAGTCTGATCAGGTACAAATAAAGCAGAGATACCTACGATTTTCCCTCGATCTCCTTTTCTTCCTTGTTTCCCAGTTATTCCAGGTGGCCCCTGGAATACAAAATAGAGTCCCTTTATAATCAACCAGCTGTTCACTGTCTGTACATTTTGTATTGTATGTGTAATAGGCTAAAATGTAATGTGTAAAAGGTTAAACCCAGATAGCTGAACATTGCCCTTCCAAGCAATCCTTAAAGTTTCGGGGCGCTGTCGCTATATCTTTTTCTTTATACTTACAATCGGCCCGTCGTCTCCGAGGGGTCCAGGAGGCCCCAGAGGCCCCTTCAGTTTCTGAGGATGAAGACATCCAATCTGTTAAACCCCAGTCACTACACTCCTCAGAGTATTCTATTCTATTCTGAGTGTACAAAATATTAAGGCAACCCTCCTAATACTGAGTGGTACACCCTTTTACAAACTCCATGTCTCATCTCTCTTAAGGCATTCCTCCTCTTCTTCATGAAGGTGTTATGAAGGTGTTAATAGGTGAAATCAATAAAAGATCACAACTTTCACATTCACCAGGTTGGTCCAATTCATCGAAACAACTTGTGGTCCAAATATTTTGTACAATATATATATAATATTATACTATTTCATGTTTTGTTGATAAGAACACCTACCGGCCAAGAAGAAACCAGCTTTTTGTAGATTTTATTTTTCTGCAAGATAATGGCAGAGAAAATAACAGTCAGTTTCCTTTTCTCTCACAGATTTCTCTCACAGATGACCCTTAAACAGACAAGCCTTGAAATCAAAAGTATACTGAATATCATTTTTTGTATGTGTTTTCAATCTATTCGAGTTGCTAGTAAATTGTCATATAGCTTAAGACATCAAATTCATGTTCATCTCAGGATTAAATCAAACAAATGCATAGCGCCAAGAACTTTTGGCTCGACTGGTGCAGAGCCAGGACAGCAGCCTACCTTGAAAGCCTCCCACTCTTCCTCAGAGGTTTCGAACACACCAATGGCGGGCATCCCAGGAGGACCGATGGGCCCTCTGTATCCTGTCCGCCCCGTCCGGCCCATCACCCCGGCATAACCCTGAAGACAGAAAACAACATGGAAAACACAGTCAGTGTTGATTGCAATGTCCACATTCAGAAAGTAGAAATGGGAATTCAGCTATTCCATTCCATTTAGCTAAACAAATCAGAATTCATGTAATTATTTCATTTAATTGTTAATATGGACATACTTTATCTCCTTTAGGTCCAGGAGGTCCTGTTAGCCCAGGTTGGCCCTGCAGTCCCTGAGGAAACATCAGGATAACATTACCAATAATCACCACCAGCAAAAATAATGCACTACAATCCACCCACTGAAAGTTTATTAATACCAAAGGGCAAAGGTCAAAAATCTAGTTTAAAACATGTGAAAATCTAAACTGGAGCAGTAATGCAGACCTTCTCCAAGTGTCCAAGTTATGGTACAATGACAAACACACCTCAAATTATTTGATGAAACACTACACATTGTATGTCTCATGTCTGATGTATAAATATAGAATATGTTCATAATCATCAAGCATTTGTTTTTGCATTTAGGCATTTTAGCCGAAGCTGTTATCCAGAACTTCTTACAATGAGTGAGCAGATAGGGAATTTGTGTTTGTTAATGTACCTGTATGTTGTGTGAATCAAACCTGTGATCTTGTGCTTTTGGGACAGTCTAACTATATACTATATGTGTTTGTACTGTATATGTTCACTAGTCAGACATACCGTATATAGTAAGATGTTGACATTAATATTTGAGGGCTACAGTACCACAATTCAGCCAGAGGAGGGAGCTGGTGCCTAACCTACCAAACCAATTTATGTCTACGCCTCCCTTCTAACACACACACACACACACACACACACACACACACATGCGCGCGCACACACACGTGCACACACACAGCTTTCTGGGTTATAAAATGGACACAGACATATACTGCCACCTCAATAATCAAATCAGCTCCACACAAACTCACTTACACCCAAGGTCTTCTCAGAAAATGAGATGAGAATATCACGCAAATGTGATGAAAATTTCCTATGTGGTTTGTTTATGCTTTTATAACACCATTAATGCTCTCTCCTCGGTGTCACTGTGACTAAAACCTAAGTTTAAAGGATGCAAACACATTTGCGCTAATGACAAAATCACTTGAAATGTGAAATCCAGCTTCACTGATTATTAACAGTCACACAGTTACTGCAAATTATAATCGATGCCTTACCCTTTGACCTCTGATTCCAGGTCTTAGTCCCGCCCCTTGATGTCTGACTGTGTATCGAGGTGGCTGATTGGCTGCTTGGCCTCTCTGCGGTGGGGAGCCAGTCTCTGATTGGATGGTAGAGTCTCTGGTGTTGAACTGGTTGATCTCATCTAGTGCTGACTGATTGTTTCCCTCATAAATATTAACGTCATCCTCATAACTCTCTTCTTCCATCTCTGTGTCTCTTTCCACTTCCCCCTCTGTCTCTAAATCTCTCTCAGCTTCATCTGTCTCATCTATCTCTGCCTCTGTCCCGCTCCCTTGTTCTTCACTGGGAACTGGCTGTAGCGGTGAAACTGTATGTAGCCCGTCTTCAGTTTCCCTTCCACTTTCTGATGTGGGAGTTACATCCGTCAGAATTGGGGTTGGATCTTTTCGAGGTGCAGCAAAGTCCCCTACTGCTGCTCTCTCTGGTGCTATCTCTTCTTCTGTGGTTCCACTGTCCATCGCGTCCATCTCTCCCGCTGAGACGGAGACTTTCACTGGATGGGTTACTGGAGCTGGAGGCACAACCGCAGGTGTCGATGCCTCCTGACGCTCCTCCTCTGCAACTCCCCCCCTCACTTCCCCGGACTTAGGGCGTACACTTGGAACCCCAAACCCTGATTCTGTACCAGAGATAAGTGTGGATCTAGGAGAGAACTGAGAGCCCTCCGGCCCGAGAGAAGAAGTTCTTTCTGGGCTTGAAGTTTCAGCATCTCCCCCTGCCCGTTCAGATAAGAGGCCCGGAGCTGTGGGGTTTTCAGCTTGAATGTTAGGGCTTAAAATGGCCGTCTCAACATTTTCCAAGAGAGATGAGTCAGTTACTGTGGACCCCTCCTCAGCTGCTTCAGAAGGATGAACTTGTCTTCGGTGCTGAGCAGTTCCAAGCATCTGGGCGGAGAGTGTCCTGGTTATGATACTACTTTCTGTACCCAGCGGTTCCTTCACTGTCCCTAATATGTCAGGGTGTGAGTTAGAAGACTGCTCATTTGATTTTCCATTACCAGTGAGCCTATCAGATGCAGAGAAGAGAGACTCTGGTTCATAAGTTCGACCCCGGCCTATTTCTTTATTCACAGTTTGTTGTTTGTCTTTGTCGCTGTCTGCTAAGCCAGTCTGTGTCTGAGTGTCCACACCAGCCTGGGCTTTCACTGTTGCTCTGATGTCTGAATCCTGGAAGTCTGGAGAACGATGTGACTTGATTGGCCGGGTCAGAAGGGAAGAGCTGCTCACTGGATCCTGTCTTGTTGGTGTCTGCTCACTCGGACCATTACCCAGAGTCGTGTTTCCAGAGGCTTTTTCTGGTCTGGATGATACTCTGATCCCAGGCTGAACTGTCACCTCATTAACAGCTCCAACCTCCTGGAAAAGGTTAACGTGAGGAGAAACATTACCCAGTGTCTCCAGCCTGTGCTGTATGCACTGAACTCCGTTGTGGCCTAATAGTATCCATTTTACAGTCTCCAGTTAAAGTCAGTTGGTTAGTAAGCCATGAGAGGAACATGAGAGGAGGTATTCCTAAGGTCTTACTACTGTGAACTAAATAATTACATAATAAATTAGAAATTCTTTCAAGTGTTGTGCTATTATGTAATTACCATTCATTTACATGTTAATGTAGCTCTAATGCATAAGTTGATGAGTCTATTCAAGAAAATAATGTAAACTATAAGTAACAATAAATCATAACCAATAACAATAATGAATGCACAAAGGACAAACACACTGAAAAACTGGTATACAAGAATGAAGACAATACTTCTCAAATTTCCAAGCTGATACACAGTTTGATATTGTGCTATGTGAGAGAGTTATGAGTCAAAATCAGAAGCGGGAACACTCCCAAATAAAGATGGCCCTGGTGAGATCACACACAAACATGAGAGGAATGGACCATGTGCAGTCGGTGTCCAAAACAAATCCAATTTTTATGATATCAAAGCTCTCAGACACACAGAGCCAGTGTCCTCATGTGGGACGCAGACAGACAGGAATGCTGCGACCATAGAAGCTAAAACCAGGATATACTGTGGTCACATGGTGAGAGACCAGGCATTCACACAAACATATCCACAATACAAATCAATATAGAACACAGGTATTAGGGAGAAGCTGCATTTTAATTTCAGCTATCTCTAGTGGTATCAACTTAGTGGTAGAAGAACTGAAAACATGGGATGGGTGTGAGGAGAGATTACCAAAGTATGATCAAATACACAGAATCATCATGACTATTACAAATGAAAAGCAACAAAAACCTCATATTTATATTATATCTGAGAAATGTTTGATGTTAAATATCTGAGGGTGCATGTGCCCCCTCAGTTTGAATGGGCACATGCACTCACACAACCACAATCAACCCATTATTAATCAAATACAGTTTTCTTTTTAGCTGTCTTTCATTTTTTTGACATTTTAGACAAAAGGAAAACACTTAAAGAGCAAGAGAGCAAGTGTTATCAGGATATAATCTCACGGGTGAAACACTGCGGTTCAGACCAAGTAGTTTGTAGTCATGTCTCGTACCTGTGTGTCTGTCAGAGCCGTACAGGTGGTGTTGTAGTCATCACAGTGCTGTCTGGCTGCTGCAGGATCTCCCAAGACAAAGATCATCTGCTGGATGAAGCCCTGCACACAACACACACACACAGGAGACAGGAGACCATCAAACTGTGCTCAGGCTCTATTCAAAATTAAGTGTTAAGATAGCTAATAGCTTCAATATTATTCAATTGTGAATTTTATTATCATGTTAACAGTCATTTTGTCAAAGTAGGCTTTCAATTTTTCAAATAAAACTTTTCATGTCTTGATGTTTATATCATTATATAATTTCTAAAATAATATAATAATATTGGTGTTACTATAAATGTGTAATTACAATTTTTCAAAATTTTCCACAATTTTAAGCTTAGCAATATATCCATTAGAGGTTAAAAAAAAATCCTGGCAGTAGAATACATAAAACTGTCCAAGGGAGAGAACTTTATGATCTTTGAGACTACAGAGCAGGATGGTTACAAGCCATAATAAAAGCTTTATAATCTCCCTCGGTTAAAAGCACTGAAGTGTGCTCTATTGTTCAAAACCATAAAACAAAAAACTAAAACCTTCATTCACTTTTGTAGGTTGATATCACGCAGCATAAAATGCAGTCACAAAACATAACACACAACATAAATTAAATTCATGTAGTTGAACTGATGAAGTTATCTTAGATCTGAGAGACCTTAGACCTGGCATAGATTCAAACAAATCTAAGAGAGATCGGACCATAAAATGTCATGTTAGTTTGGACACTTTTGTTGTGATAGAAAGAACTAAACAACCAGTGCAGTTCATAACTGACTGCCCAGCAGATTGGAGGTGATTATTTGACCTGATGTGGAGCCCAATCATATAATTGTAATGGTTGCCTCCGACTGCCTGGCAGTTTAGAAATAATTTTATGGTTGGACCATGTGATGCTAATGCTAGCCTCCTTATGTCTGTCTCCTCTAGTCAGTGACCCCCCTCCTCTCCAACAGGCCTGACTGCGCTTTGGATAAAATACTGCCTCCACTCCATATCAGCTCTTGCCAGCTGACTGATGGAAACATGCAATATCTTTCGGAAATAAATGGATTCAAAAATTAAAATTAAATTGAGGCAGTGACTGCCATGGAAACATTAAAAAACACAACATCACTATGGGAAACCAAGGAGAGGAATCTGAGCAGGACTGTAGTTTTGCCAATAGTCACTAAGTTCAACCATAAATTGTGAAAAAAAGGTTTCAATGGCCAGGTTTCAAATGAAATAAGGGTTAAATGCAGACATTAGGATAGTAGAATCATGACAAAAAGGTCAATGGCAAAAGGCAAAAGTCAATGTGTAACCCTGTGAGTATGCCAAGAAAAAAGCATGCATTGCTGCTTGAAGTAATATGTGTATCACTCTCAGGCCTCCCAGTGCGTCCCTGTTTGAGTTTTTATGGTTGAACCTTCTCTCTGCAGAGCCGCCACTGTGATGCCTTGCTGTGGCGTATCTGATGTTTACCACAGTGAGAAAGAAAGAGACGTTTTTCTACACAACAATTTATGAGAGTTGCCTCTTGAATGTGAAAATCTTCCCCTGTCCCTCATTGGCTCACATGCACATGTAAAAAGCCCCCAAACCTGATCCAGGCATATTTGAGCTAAAGGCGATACATCATGTAAAAACCACATGGGGTTACGACTATCTGCATTTACGGAAAACCACTTAAACCCCATGAGATATGGAAGGAGAAAAGCTGGTTGAAGATAGTAGATTTAAATGTGATTCTAAAGGTTATGAGATGATATTATGGATAATTAGCTAGCATTCTACTTTAAAGAAATAAAAGATGAAGTGTATTTAACCTTTATACTCCACACAGCATATATCCAGCATGCAGCAAAGGCAAAGATTTCAAGCTCAAAATGTCAAAAAGATAATAATACTTCCAAATCATCCCGATGTCATGAAATACTCTGGAATAACATTCGAAAGGATATAGTGAACCTTTTAAAACTGAACTAAGGCCTAAAACCATATAAAGAATCTGCAGGAAACATTTTTTAAGCATTAAAACTTTGCAACAATTAATCTTAAGAGTCTTATGCCTATACACACATTTGCGAACTATACAGACACAATTCATCTTTCTGCTTTTATGCTCTACTGCATACTGTTGTCATTTTCAGCAAATTAACGCTAATGCATCAACAATATTTCCATAGAGACAAATGATACAAAACAAACAGACTTACGCAGCTCAGCAGCAGCAGCAGCAGCAGCGCCACAATGGAGCCCTGCATGGCTTCTGATAAAGTTGACTTCAGGACTCTTCTGGCTGCAGACGGACAGTAGGTGTCTGTACTGTAGGTCACACTGCCTGCCTGCCTGCCTGCCTGCCTGCCTGCCTGCCTGCCTGCTTCACACACTATTCCAAAAGCTGCACTAGAAAAACACACCCCTCTCTGGAGGACTGGGCCCAGCGCTGGCCTGGCTGCCCACACACTTACAGCCCATAGCACAGATGATGAAATCAACAGGGAAAACTAGACACCCAAAGCCGCAGCGAGAAAGTTGTCTCACAAAACACACACAAATATATCCACTGGTTGACTCTGCTTCCTGTGGCAACACAGTGCCAGACAGTTCAGTATCCACCAGTCAATCTGCTGCAGCAGGCCATCAAGTGGCTATTGTCCAAGCAGAAATTTAGCGCAGACGTTTGTGTTGTCTGATGGGCCTGATGCTGTACAGTAGCTGTACTGTAAGTCCAGTCCTGTGTTTCCCACGTGGTCCAGACTGCCAGAGCCGGGCAGGTGGAGGGAGAAGGTGAGACTTTATAGAAACGGTGCCTCATCATCTATAAGCCCTGTCACTGGCCGGAGCCCGGGATGACGGATGAGATTTTCCTAACCTGACAGGCTCGTCTCTCCAGCTCCCCCCCCCCCCCCCCCCCCCCCCAACCCCTTCATCTCGACTCCCCCTTATTCCTCACCCAGCCTCATCAATCTACACAAAAAGCCTGAGTTTACAGATGTGTCAGCACAGGGGTTACTGTAAGTCAAGCAGGACGACTCTAAAAGTCTTGCGTCTGCTCTAATATCAAATAGTACATACACTAACACTCAATTTCCACTTTTTCCATAAGGTTTTCACAAGTAAACCAAGAGAGGACTACACTGTATGGTTCATGGGGGTCTCATGGGGGTATTTTAACCTCAACCTTTTTCATACCAAGGACCCCTAATTTAGTACACATTTGGGCCACGGATCCCCATTTGATGAGATTTTGTCTCTTGGACCCAAATCTGAGAATATTTTTATTGTTTGATATGATTTTGTCCAGAATTCCACGACTATCTGTATTGTAGGTATAGAGATAACAGTGAAACTATGATCAAAACAGTCATTCTTCTACATCCTCTAATTGTATTAACTGTAACTTGTAAATGAAATGGTGAAGTTTAACAATTCATCAATTTGCTGGGGAGCCCCGGAATCCCCTCAAGGACCCCTGGTGGTCCCCGAACCCCACGTTGAGAACCACTGTTTCAAAAGATGAATCTCCAGTATATCATATCGATTAATATAGACTTTTCTTAATTTTTGTTAACCAATTAACCAACTGATGACATCAATTTGCATTATCGTACACCAAACGACAGCTATCTGCTTTATTTACCATTGAACTTTACCTTGAGCTCTCCCTCCTCCATCCCGCATCCCTCTCTTTTCTGCAGAGTGGGGGCAGAGAGAGGGAGGGGAGGAGGGGGGAGAGGAGGACTGGGCCCCAGGTGAGGAATGTGGCAGGAGGGTCAGAAGAGCGAGGGGCTGTTGCCTGAGGTGGGGTGTGTGTGTGTGTGGGGGGAGTGTGTGTGGGGCTTACGGTAAAGGGTGTGTGGTGAGGTCGAGAGGCTCCTCCCAGCAGCGTCAGGCCCAAGGTGCTGACCTGCAGTCCCGGACCGTGTCTCCAGGGGGCGCTCTCCTGTCGGCAGCAGTCCAGGTAGAACTCCAGTCCGGACAGAGAGACAGACAGGGACAGGCTGTGCCACGCCCCGTCCCACAGACGACCAGCAGGAAACCTGACAGTTTTATTGAACAAATACAGTAGAGAGGGAAATCAGAGAGGATATGGATGGAGGCTTTAAAGGGGCAATAAGTAAGATTTGTACCACCCCATAGCACAAAATGACCATAATATATATGGGGGGAGTTGACAGGGTTGTTGATCTATACTAATTACTCAATGATTACTTGGCCAGGTGCTGAGATTTATAGCTTTCAACATTCACTTTCTGGCCTGTGCTCTCTGTTTTAATTTAATTTAATTGATTTTCAAAACACTCCCAATCGCCTCACCCCACACCGACTCATTTCAGCTGTGAAAGCTACAAAGCCTTGTTTCAAGCCAAAAAAGCAAATGACAACGTAATATTATTATCAGTATTTTGCATCGTCATATATTCCCTCTTTGTTTCTGTTGGGTCTGTGGTCTAATTAGCTAGTGTCTCTATATTGTGAAACTGAAGCTTTATTTTTTGTGTCAGTTACAGGCCACCGTAGCTCAAGGGGACAGGGGGGGGTGAGGGGTGAGGTCTCTGCCAGAGACTTGTGTGGGAGGAAACAAGCGGGCAAAACCACGGGTGAATTTTGAAGCCAATGCAGAAGTGGCGGCATCAGCACTTCTTCTAATGTCCGCTAGAGGCTGGCTCCAAAAAGACTCCCATCCAACTCCATCCAACTCCATCCAACTCCATGCAAGTCGCTTTGGCTGCTCCGGCTCCAAAAAATGTCAACATGGCAGCGACCATAAACACAATCTTCAGGTTTCAAAACGGCCCAATGGGTCACACTCACTACATATATCTTTATTTATAGTATATGGGAAGGAATTAATTCTACCAATGTTGCAATTCCTATCGCCTATAGAGGTTGATAAAGATATAGATTATTTAATCATAGATCATAGATTATTTAATGCCCCATTAAAGAAAAAAAAGTCCTATGAATAATGCTCCTACTCTGCACCAACTGTGCCAACAACTGACTGTGTGTCTAGTCTGTGTGCCTTCTGTATGTATACATTACGTCTATATTAGTTTGTGGTTCATTATGCTTTGTCTATGTGTGTGTGTGTGTGTGTCTCTGTGCGAGTGTCTGAGTGTGTTTTCTCACTCATAGTATTGCTCCCAGGCGCTGATGACAGTGAAGAGTCTCGGCCCCACCCTCAGCTGCAGAAGCTCCTCCCCTTCCTCCCCTAAAACAGCCAACAGCGTCCGCTCCTCTGACCAGCAGTGACCCAGCCGCAGACGCATCAGCACACTCAGCTCATCTGGAAACCTGACATGTAAACATTACCACATGCACAAATAAGTTTACACAGAGATACACAGATGGACTCACACACACACACACACACACACACACACACACACACACTTCTAATTCATCATCCGCTGGACATGGACAGTTGTGAGATGAGTCTACAGGACAGTATGGATTTTAAACCCACGGCGTGGTGTTCGAGACAGAGTGAAGACTTTCTTCATAGAGAGCCGTTTCACAAGCCGCTGTAAACTTTACCACAAAGCCGACAGATTCAGAGGGCATTAGTGCTCAGCGTGTAAACAGTCAAGGTCAAGTTTAACACCAAAGCCATGAGGTAAATCCTTCCAACCTACACTTCATGGAAAGAAAATCCACCCAAGGTAAATAGGTTCACTAAAAGGAGGCATGACCTTGTCAACTCTCTATCTCAAAATGAAAAATATCTTTCACAATGAAAAATGCGTTAATTTATTCAGATTGTCCACAGAGGGATGGTAGTAGGCTATGCATGGTATCATGTGTTCACTTTATCTTGTAGGCTAGTTCATGGGCAGTTTTGTTCCAGAAATGTTTTATTGGCTAAAGCACACAACAAAGACTATTTAGTTATGTGACTTAGTAGACTTAGTTTGTAAGTAAATAAATTGTTATGATATCCTATCTGGTAACCATAACACTATATGGAGTAATACAGAGTGACCTGGGCTGGGTTTGTCTTCATCAATTAGTCGACTATTCAGTTGTTAGGGTTTTAGGTGACTAACTAACCAGATGTTTTTAATCGATTTGTCTGAATATGTTTTGGAAAACATATTGCATCAGTTACTTCTTGAAAATTATAAATACATTGCTGGCATCAGAACAAATTCACATATATATATATTAGTCTTCTTAAATGCAAATACCAATTTGCATGATTGCGTGTATTTGGGGCAGGAAATGTACAGAGAAAAGGAGAAAAAACATTTTTTTTGCTGATTTTTGCTTTAAGTGGACTGTCTGATTAATTGATTGAGATGTTGTGATCCAGTAATCCGTATAGACCATAGACAGGTAAAGTTGTGATCAGTGTTGATGGTTGTGGTTCTGGGACGTCAGAATTTCCTGTTGAGCACTCTGGAGGCAAATTCAAGAAGACAAATTCAATTAAACATCTGTGATGGAAGATGCCCATTTGATAAACCCAGTGACAGACCTGCTCTCACCAACCCCCCGTTCTAATACCCAAATTCACCTGGAATATAATGCAAGGAATTCCATTGCTAAGATGCTTTTGAGAAACGTCTCTGGTGCATGGAGACTTACTGAGGGCCGAAAGCTGTGACTGTTGGTAGGAACAGCGTAGCGTACTGTCCTATCTGATATGCTGGACAGCCTCGGTCATCCTCTGCTGCTGAGACATTGTAATGACCGGCTGTCTGCAGGTCCAGCAGCTGCAGTAGATCCACCTCTGGAGGGAAACACAAGACAGTTATCTGAAAATAAGTGGGGTGATTTTCAAAAAGATGGATATTGTCAAAATTATTTACATATGTTTTTTTTAGGAAATAGCAAAAAGTTATGTAAGAGCTGGTCTGTCAAGTAGACATAAACAACAAATATAGAAGTTAATACTCCAGGAACTGATGAGTAGATGAGCATAAACAAGCCTGATCTGATCATGTTCTCCCACATCAGTGTGACCAGTGATATTCCTAAAGCAAACCAGCCAGCTCTGCTGAGGTACTTGGCATGTTATTGGAGCAGCGAGCTGGTCTATGGCAGATCGTTTTCAGCAGGAGGAAATCAAAGACTTGGAGCTCTAGCCATTTACTAAAGCTGTCTGTGTGGAATGCTGAAGTGGAAACACACCAAGTATGAGACCATCGCTATAAGATGTTGGTGGATGCTCTGCCTCATATGGACAAGGCTGTACAACAAGGTTTTAGGTTTTTCTACATGAGCAGATCCAAATGGAATTGGATAGCAACAGTTTCACTTGATTCCACAATTATCAGGAGGTAAAACAAGATGAAATGCAACTGATATCAAACTGATTCTACTCACTGAGGATAGCAGCAAGTTCTTAGGTGTTAGGTTTTAGACTTTAGAAATTCTAAGTTGTTAATAATATGCCATGCATCAAAGTAATAGGTGACATCATCACAGTCTGCCTGATTCATCACTTCTGAGTATCACCAGGATATCAGCAATTAGGCAATCAACAAATAAGTGGTCATACATTTGTCATTTTTGGGCAAAGTAGATGAGTAATGCTCTCAGTAGCGGGTACCAGGCTCAGACAAAAACTTGATTCAAATGTTCATTAGCTACAAGCTGTTCCTATGTGGTGAAAGCAACAATGACGAGGCAACTCCTTGGGCACTGTTGCTTGTCAGAGTTGCCCAAAATGTTGCTTTGTATATCATTGCTTTTGACACTGAATGAACAAATAAGTACATCCTGTGTAAGGTTTTTTCCAGTGGTTTCCAACATAGCTGTCAGATATTTATCTAATCCTGAGGCTTCTTACCTCTCACCCGTGCTGATGGCGTGTTTCCTCTGCCCCTCCCATGATCCTCTGCTTTAGGATGGAGAGGACACCGCCATGGTCTGGCCACTTCCTGAGACAGCCGGTCTGCTTTCACCACAGACAAACAGGCTTGAACCCAGAGCAGCAGGAGCAGCCTGACATGGATTCCTCTGTAATTCCCGTCAGACCGGCCGCAGCTTCTGTCACCCAGACGGAGCCATGAGGAACTCCACATCATGTCCACCTGAGACGGGCAGAGAAGATCAACATCTGCTGGAGACAAGCAGCTGCTGCTAGAGAGGACCAGAGGGGTTGGGCCTCACTGGCATCCCTGTCTTCCCTCCTCCACTCTCTTTCTATCTCCCTCCACACACATGCACACACACACACACACACACACACACAGCTTAAATACTGATCTCTCGTCAACAAACTAGATATCTCACCTACTTCTCTGCTGGGTTTCCCGTCTACTGAACCTTTCTCACCTGGTTATTTTGGGTAGGTACACATATGCGCACATGCACACACTTACACTCACACTCGCTCTCTCTCTCTCTCTCTCACACACACACACACACACCCAAGCACGCTGTCCTTTAGCAGAGTGAGTTCAGCCAAAACTATGAAATCATAAAATACATTTGAAGCATTGTAAAGCCTGTGTGATTTATCCAACCAGGACTCAGGCTGCTATTTTCTTTGTTGCTGACAGCTGAGATTATACAACAGGCAGTTCCAGTCAAGTAATCTGACTGCTCAAAAACATGTTTCAACCATGTGGATAATTCCCTCAGGTACAACTACTCATGTTTTATTGGTAGCTAGCAAGTAAACTTAATGCTTTCTTGTTTTTTAATTTTTCTACTAATTTGGAGAAATATTTTCAGACACACGTTTTATAAAAGCCATGATACCCTTGACTAACTTTACATCTAATATATGACTTTGAAAACTGCTATTGACAAATGAAGCTAATTTTGAAAGAACACAATTGCAGTTACATCAGCCAGTACAGATAAAGACAATTGATCTCTCTTTAATGGTCCTTTAAACAGATATGCAAACACTTCTTCGTCAAAGTCATAGACAGGCATCATGATTAAAATACAATATAAACAGTGCAATAAATTAGACATGGATTTATTTTGTACAGTTTATCCTACATATTTACCAGAAAGCATCTCTATCCAGGAAATCCAGGCTCAACAGGGAAGTCTTTGGGCCGGTTTCCCCAGGCACAGACTAGGCTGCTCTGTACAGATTGATATCGAGGTTAGTCCTAGGCTGTACTGTACATGTTAAGCATGGTCCTAGAGACTGTAATCCTAACCTGTATACTGTAGAAATCAAGCCTTGTACTCAACACACTTCAATGGAGATTTCTCCACTAAAAGAGATATTTTTAGTCCGGGACACTCTGTCTGGACTCCAGCAGGTTTCTGTAAGTGTGACAGAGGGAAATACCTCTCCTGGCCTGTGGAACCTCATTCCAGATATGTCCTATATTCACATTTCAGAAACATGTCAAACTGAACATATTACAATAACACAACAACACATGATATAAATTTACATAAACTATCTTATTTAGGGGGAACAGTAAGTGTTCGAAAGCTGGAATGTTCAAAGATATTGATAGTGAATGCTGGGATTGAAAATAAGAAGCGTAAACATTTCTCTGTCTGGTGTTTGATGAAAAATTACTTTGTTGGTCAAATAGTTTATAAATCCTATATAACGTAATGGAAACAGTAAAATAAGAAAAATCAGGCAGCTCTAAAATAGACACATCTTTCATCATCATCATCATCGTTATCATGATCATTACCATCACGCCAATGGAGATTTACTACAACTCAGAGTTGGAACATAGCAAACACTTTAATACCGGTTTCTACAGACCAAAAAGCAAACCTAGTGCGGTGTGATAGAAATAATGTGCCAATTAACATATAGACAAAACCATAGTGTGCCTGTGATTCTTCTTTTGTAAAAACATCCATGTTGTTGAAATCATTTGCATCACATGTATAAAGGACAGTTAGTTTTCATCATTATCATCATCACACGAAAGAAGGCAACACATCCTGAAGAAGACACATCCTCGGCTCTATGTACAGGAAGAAAAATGGCTTTAGTCGACTCTCTGACTCGGCACCCGGCAGCACACGACATCGACAGTGGTTTTCCAGCACAGGAACATTTACTGTGGAACGAACATCAGTTTGCCTTCACATAGTAACAGGACCCGCACTGTCTGTCCCACAGACGGTCATTATAGTCCATGAACAGAACAGAACAGGCCTGTGTTAGTTCTGCGCTGGTCCAGTCCTTGTGACGGTCTCGTCACGATGAATATCATGCTTACTGACGTCCAGTGTACCAGAAGTGCTAAGAGACTCATCGTCCCTCAGATTTTCACAGATCTTCATTTTGGGTCCAAGATACACCTCTTCGATTTCAGTGGGAATCATATATTATACAGCCGATGCTCCAGTATCCTGAGGCAACACATGTCTCATATACTGTAATCTGGTTAGGGATCTTTAGCATCTTTTTCACACTATAGTGGCGACCTGAACCTGTACTGTGCTCATTGCTATCAGCTGGGGCGTCTCTGGAGGGTTTAGCACAGTTTAGTTTGGTTTGTGTACTATGTTGTAGTGGTTGCTTGGAAATTGACTTCCCATTATGAGTATTTATCCATTAGATATGTGACTGTATAATGCCCGCAGACCATGTGAATGTTCTTGTTGTTGACAGTAAGTTTGGGATGGCTGGTTGCCAGTCATTTACTCAGAATCAACCCCTGTGTTTCATTGCTACTCGTATACCTATGCACAGTAAGGACAGCAACCTTCTCAAATTACCTGGACATCAGAACCAATATGCTAAAATACATTCCTCATATTACAGTTTTACATGCTACTTGTATGTTCACCTACCCGCAATGCACTGATATCGGGTTTCTCGGGTCCAACGAGCAGTTAGGACACCTTGAATCTTCGTTTCACCATATTTTTGTTCAAATAACAATCAAAACACCAACTTGGCACCGCGTGGGTTTGCCTGCAGTCAGCTACTTACAGTACAGTCTGTCTCAGCTTCTTCTCTTGATTTGGCAAACTTTCTCTCTTGAGAGCACACACACACACACACATGGACACACACAAACACACATGCATGTCCATACACGCATGCATGCCACCCGAACCCCTTTGTCAACACACACACATGAACACACACTCACACAAGTCCAAGCATACAGATAAATAGTCCAGGCACTCAGTACTGGCTGTGTAATGCTACTAGTACTGAGACTGTCCAGTTCTCAGAGTCTCTGCTGAGTCTCGTGTGGCGGAGCGGCTCTGAGGTCACCAGTCATTCTGTCCATCCTCTTCCCTCTCTTCTTCTCTGGCTCCTAGCAGCGGTCGTCCTCGTCCGTGTCGCTCAGCAGCTCGCTGGCGCCGACCGGACTGGCCTGGCCCAAGTGCTTGCGGAAATGCCCGTTAGGAACCTGCCAGGAGTGTCTGAGCTGAGGGGCGGAGCTTATGGCGTTGGCCCGTCCCAGGCTGGTTGCCATGGCGGCCTCAAAGGTAAGGGTCTCCTGCTTCTCGCCTGCCTCGCCACTCTGGAAGTCCTCGTGGAACGGGAGGTAGGGCTCTGAGATGTAGCGGTGAGGGGACGAGTGGCTCGCTCCTGAAATCTGACCTCCCTGACCGCCGGACGACCCCTGACCCGCAGCCAGCGGCCCGCCCTCCTTGTCAGCCCTCCACGGGGTCTCTGTCGAGACCCCGGGGCCGTCCTGAGGCTGCGTCCGTCCCTCGGAGGAGGCTGCTGGTGTGGGAGAGGGGTGGGCCTGGCAGACCAGAGGAGAGTAGGAGATGTGAGGCCGCGGGCGAGAGGGAGTCTGGGGCAGCTGGCGCCGACTCCGCGGCGTTCCGGACTCTGAGGCTGAATGGGCGGGGCTGCCTGATGTGTTGACCTGCAAAGAACACACACACACACACAGTTATAATGTCTTTATGCAAGAACAGTACTGTGGAAAGCGCTGGTGTATACTACAACTTTGTTTTGCTTTGTTTAATAAAGTGGATCTCAATCCTTGTCATTGGGACAGACCACTGCAGGTTTTCTATCCTATCAGGTAGTTATCTGCATTCACCTTGCACCCCAAAATAGTGCAAAATAGCCTCTGATTAGACGATTAGAATGAAAACCAGCAGGATTCTGGGTCCCAAGAACTGGGATTGAGAACCGTATGTACTCCCACCTGTCTCTGTAAGGCATGTGTGCGTCCCTCGCTAGGTGAGCGGGACTGTCTCCTCTCTCGCGACTGGTCCTGGCTGCGCTCCTCAGAGTTGCAGCGGGACACGTCAGGAGACAGCAGGTGGCGTCGTTCCTTAGACCGCCCCCGCTCATGAACACCCGCTTCTCTGTGGTTGATTTTGGGGCCTGAGAGTCGAGGTACATTTCAGTCAGTCAAAAAAAAGATCAAGGAAAGAAGACCACCTTCAGTTTTTTGGACCTGCTAGAGAAAAATAATTAGTCCTTGTACGAATACCATGTAATCTGGATTTTATTATTTTGTCATCTGGGTTTAATCAAAGGTACCTAAATCCACCAGTAGCCCAGCTTGGTGTTGAACACATACAAAACAATCAAATTTCCTTCCAAATTTCTAGAACATTTTATTTTCCATAATTTTATATGTTTACATCCAAAATGGCTACCTCAGATCAATATGACACCAGTATTTAAAAACAAAACAAAACAACTGCTATCTCTTGGTGTAGGAAGCACCATAAGGTTTGAACCCCTTAAGGACATAAATCCCATCTCACAGTCAAGAACACTGTGCCATTCTGGATGTTATTGACTAAATTTTTGGATGACCACACATGTAATCCTGTAACCCTGACAAAGGCTTTTGTAGTGTTGGTTTTTAATATTAAAGCTTTATCGATTGTTCTCCAAGAGTAGCTGAATTTTCATGAACCTTCCATGAACCTTTTTACCCTTTGTACTTTCCATAACTTTGCCTGTAAAACAGACACTTTTTTCAATTCCATCACTCTCAGGTTTTCCACAACCACAGAAATCCTGAATAAAGGAGAAGAACCATGAATATAAATTGGACTATAAGTGTTCCAGTGTTGCGGTGCGGGTAACTGACCTCTGTAGCTCCTCTGTCGTGGCCTGTATGTGCGGTCGGGGCTGATTCTCTCCAGAGAGTGTTCCTCCTGCCACAGGCCGTTCACACACTGGTCTCCAATGGTGGAGAAGGAGCGCTTCATCAGCTTACTGTCTGCTGTTGTCCCAGGCTACGTACATGCAACCAGATGAGGAAACACATGACCAACCACGCATGACACCACATACACACACACACAAACACACAGAACACATTATGTGCTGAGAGAACAGTGTCAATTGAAAATATAATTGCTGTTTTAACAAGTCCACACAATCCATTCCAATCCAGTGCAGTAAATTTCCCTGAGGTCTTCAAGTAAGAGAAGCTAATAAGGAGTGTCGACCCGCTGTACCTCATGTAAATTGCTAATTGTTTTATCCTTTGTAAAACACTTTGAGTTGTTGAGTACTATTTAAAAACAGAGTTCATTACGAAGTATTTACCTGTGCATCAACAGCCAGTCTGGGCATGGAGGACGCTCTGATAGACGCTGTCCGCTGAGGCGATCTCACCACTGTGCCGTCCTGCCTGGCCTGCTGCATCACTCGGTTGTACTCCACTACCTCTGGCACCTACGCAAATACCACAGGGGGGCAGGCTGAGTCTCATTCACTTCCCCCACCAATACTGAGGAATCAAACTGGGGACTTTCCAGCCACAAGCCCACTCTAACTTTCAGGCTACGATACCCATAAATGACAACAGAGGACAATGGGCAACCCGAGGATATCTGGGAAGTGAGTAAATTAATCGTCTGACTTAGACTGAGTCATTATGAGGATGCTCTGATGATGGTCTAATAACATAAAGTTTAGTAATAAAGACAGTGTATTGTAAAGAGTTTCTGCATGGAGTCCTTTTTTTCACTCAGTTGATAATATTCTCTCTTTTTGTAGCAGCAAAAGCAGAAAATAATGCAAGACTACTCTATTCATACTGCTAGCAACCACATTGCCGTGTTACTGTCCGATGGTTGATTTGAGCCAGATAATTGCTAGCCATCATGCATAGCGGTGTTTCAGCTTCACTGCTGGTGAGTCATGTTGAACAAAATTTCAGTTTCAGCCAACTTTTCTGTTACAACAAACTAGGAAACAAGACGACGACCAAGGCTGACAACATTTAAATTAAATAAAAACACAATATTTAAGTTCCCATGAAATGAACTCCCATTACTTTTACTTCCTGGAAAACCCTCACTGTCTTAAGTCCCACCCCAACTTCTTGTTTCAACAGGAAATACATCAAATCAAGAAGTAAAGATGGTGTTTCATGGGGTCTTCAATGGAATTCTGTTGAGACCAGGTCATTACCAGTGTGTGTAAGTGGTGGTGTTGGTGATGGTGTGGGTGGTGGTAGTGGTGGTAGGGCAGGTGGTAGTCCTCCTCCTCCTCCTTCTCCTCCATGGTGTGAGCCAGCGGCTGCAGGAACATCTCCTGGGGGGAGATGGGGCTCAGCGCCACAAAGCCTCCTCTGGTGCTGAGGGGAAACACAGAGAGAGACTCAGACAGGGCAACTGCATGACACACACCTCACACACACACACACACACACACACACACACACACACACACACACACACACACTTGTCCATCATTGTTGGTGATGATGCGGGAATACAGGACATATTGGGAACAGCAGAGTGAGTGTCCGGAATCCATTATGCGTAAACAACAACATTCGCATAAAAAAACCACAAGCCAGTATGAAGAGAGACTAAAAGTTGATGGTTTACAGAGCAGATCCGGCACTATGTGTGAGGAATGGCAGGGCTTTGGCACTGCACAGGATTTCTTGAGGCAGAGAGGAGGCGTCCATACGCTGGAACATAGGAGCATGTTTCTGTGGGGAGGAAAAGGCATATAAGAGAGAGATGGGAAATTAAGATATGCTACAAATAGTCTCCTACCATTGCAATGAATAAAGTCAAGTCAAAACTGTTCATAATGCAGTTCAAAAAACAAAATGCTTTCCAAAGCATCCAATTTAAAACAATGGGTAAGTAAGCAAATCACATACTGTATAAAATAAGAATGAAAAGGAGCTAAAAATCCAGATCTGCACAGTACCTGTTCCTCCAGTTGCTGTCGCAGCTTCTTGGCCTTGCTCTGTTTGTAGTAATCCATGATCATCATGGCGGCATAGATCTTTCCTATGGTCATGTCACTGGCTGGAAGGGAGAGAGCAGAGAGAATTTTCAGCAGCAGAAATGATCCATACACTGACACACATAACGCCTCTGGTGGTAGCTAATGTGGATCCATGAAAAAATGAAATAAAATGAAATCAAATTTTACTACTACTTCGACTACTACTACTACTACTACTACTGCTATAAATCATTTAAAACCCTCCAGATATGAAGTAATCTGCTGTTTAGTGGCAGGAGTAATGCTGATGTCACCTTTGTGGATGGGAACCAGCAGGTCCAGCGTCTTCTGAGAGAGGTGAGGCCAGATCACACTGATCTCCTTCTGCAGGTCAATGTCCATCTGACCTCGGTCCTCCCCTCCTGGAAATACACAGCCACACAGTTATACACACAGACACACAGAGAAACACACACACACACACACACACACACACACACACACGTGTGATTTAACTTAATTTCTTTGGACATGGAATCTACACCTGGCTGTCAACGCCTGTCATGTTTTGAGTTTTTCTCTAACCTCTGGCTATCTTGACCTCCAGAGCGGTGCGGATGAGGGCCATGAGGGTGGAGGTGAAGTGGACGGACATCCCTTCATCCACAGGCATGTTCATCAGAACCAGCCTCTGATGGCAGGAGGGAGAGGAGAGACGGTCAGTCACAACCCAGCACCAAACAACAATGATACATACAAAACAAAACTAAAGATACAAGGTAGAAGTGTTCAAATTTATACCATTAACTGACATAGCTGTTTTTGCAAATAGCTGATCTATAAATTCTGTGATTGGTTAGATTCAATTTACTATAGATTCAGTATACTGACTGAAGCCTATGTGTATTGTTTATCTGGTTTGGCAAAACAAAAAGAGACTCACACAGCACACTGTGCAGTAAGAGAATAGCGTTCATCTGCAATGGAACATGCATGCAGGCTAGAAGACTCATACACACAAACAGTCACACACGCACGTTACACACACACACCCACACACTGATGAAACACCGCGCTGAGGCAGGAGGCACATGCAGACAGGTATATGTAAGAAACAGAGAAGGAAGAATGAAAGACATGTAAACATTTGACAGCAAACTTCCACCGATAACAAGTTTTAGCCTTTAGATGTTTAACAACTTGCTCATTAAGGCCTTCTGACTGGCTTCGAAAAATAAATTCCACCAAGCCTCTTTCATCAAATAGCAGCAAACAGATAATGATGTCTAGTTCTCTGCCAAGATGCAAAGCGATACCAAAACAGGCAAATCATTACTATAGCACTCATCCTCTGCCAATGGAAAAAACACTGGAACATAAAACTGTTTAAACAAGCAATACTCCATCATGTAATTAACAGAAAAAAATGCCTTTGCGTATCCAATGTATGACACACAAAATGAGGTTTCACAGTGCTTCTCCTCGTTGATTAAAATATGAAGGCAGTGCCTGTCAATCTCCAGTGTTTCGTCTACCTTATATGCCACCTTGGAGGGGCATTTCTTGCCGAGGCCTAGAGGTGGCGACATGTTGGTCAACATCTCATACATGTCAGTGTAATGGATACGACCACTGGGGGCGCCAGGTAGCCATGAAGATGAGGACAAGAAGGGGGATGAGGAAGAGGAGGAGGAGGAGGAGGAGAGGAGGAGAGGAGAGGAGGAGAAGGAAGAGGGGAGGATGATGAGGGAGAAAGTCAATAACGGTGGAGGAGTCAGGGAGTGCATTCCCAAAGGAATGGAGGAGGAAAAGAACACAGGAGAGGAAAAAGGGTAAAAGAGAGGAACAAAAAATGGAGGAGATAAAAGAGAAAGTATTATTCCATGTCATCAGACAGAAGGAGAGAGTAAAGAAAGAAAAAAAAAACACAGGCTGTATTCTTTCTATGCTGCCAACAGGGCATAGAAATCTGGGAAAGGAGAAAAAACCTTGGACAGGATGAACAAAGGAATGACAGCCTCACTGGATCTGGTGCAAATACCAAATACTTACCTCGTAGATATTCTACGTGTGTGTGTGTGTGTGTGCATGCGTGCATGTGTGTATGTACGTATGTGTGTGTCTAGAGTACTGAATGCCTGCTTTAAGCCAGATCCAATGGGTAGAAAGAGACAGGCTTCCCCCGAATCGCTACACCAAGAGCTTTAAAAGCGAACTTCAAGCGTTTTTAAAGTGCTTTGATAAAATAAATCTTATGCATGTTCACTCAAAAGCCTGGGTGTATTAGGGATGTCCTGTGCCTTAGTACCCTGAGACTGGAGTGTCGTCATTCTTTGACCCAGGCAGAGCTGAGTAACACCCCCAACCCCCCTAAGATCAGGCAGGGTGGTGAGAGTTGGTGAAGGGAAGGACAAGAGGGATAGGAAGGAAGGATCCCACGAGGAAGAGGCAGAGGGGATTTTGTTTGACGTGGGGGAACCAAACCTTGCATGCCACCCTGTGGGGGCAGTTCTTCCCAAAGCCCAGGGGAGGTGAGATAGTGCGTACAACTTTGTACATCTCCTTATAGTGGATCCTACCACTGGAAAGAACATACATGCGTTTAGTTGTGGGTAATTACAGAAGTATAGTCCACAACAAGGCTGGATGAGGCGGAACGGAGGCTGCGTCCTCTGGAGTAAAAAAACACTGAAAAGAATAGTTTCAGGAGTTGACAGCAGCATTAAAACAAAACAATATGAATTAGTGGTGGGCACAGATATGAAAATCCCATATGAATATCAGTTAAATCAACAGAAAATTGTTTATTATTGGTTTTTGTTAAACAATACTTTCTACTGGCTGGTATAATCCTTTTTTGCAGTCACTTGCTCCACATGGTTGATCACCATTAACGTCTGTTGCAACCAGTTCAGATGCTGTTCGCTGACAATGTCTCACCATGCTAGACAGCTACAGTGTGATTGTTCTTCTAATCCTTATGAATAAAGAGACAGAAGAGGTGATAAATTCAAGGCACTGATTTTTTAACAACTTCCCCAAGTGTCTTTCAGACCTTTCCCGAGTTGTTACATAGGCTTGATTAAACTGCAGGGGAGTTAAAGTTCTCAGATATTTTGCTTTTAAAAACCCTGCTATGGAAGCTAAACTGACATATTTTGATATTCATTTTCATACTGATAACAGATATGCCAACCAGAATAAATTCTGTAATATGGTGGTACCCACCACCAGTAATGTGTATTTCATACCGCTGCAACCATACTGTATGCCTTGCTGCCTACAGTGATATAATGTTGGCTGTATATATGTAGAGAGATCTGTATACTCTGCTGTCTATTGAATGTATTGCATTTCCCCTTGAACTGAATGTGAGGTGGGTATGTGTGTTAATAGTGTGTTATTGTACTACCTTGGTAGTGATGTGAGTAATCTGGGGTTTGTTGTCTATGTTTATATTTCAGAGTAAGACTGTAAAACAGTATCATTGGACATCACTGAACACTGGACACTCCCCTCTGGGTTGGTGTAATATAGAGATTGAGAGACACTGACCAGGCGGCGCGGTCATACTCCCCCCAGATCCGCACAAACTCATCCAGGTGGTGGGGCCCCAGGATGGACGAGTCTCTAGTCAGATACTCAAAGTTATCCATGATCACAGCCACAAACAGGTTCAGCATCTGGACAGGAGACAAACGACATGTGTGCGAAGGTAGAAGGTTTCCCTCAGCTTCCCTCAACAGTTTTGAGGAGAAAACATGAACTGAATTCACAAAATATTAGGAATGGTTGGCCTTTCCATGAAATACACTGAAGGTGAATCCGCATGAGAGCTTTGAACCCAACTACTTCAGCTGTAAAGGTTAAAGAAGCATTTGTAAGCTATGAGACAATTGAAACTCATGCTGTGGTTTGCAACTCAATACCAGGTCATTAAAAAATATTGGATGTAGTAAGTGTAGTTAAATCTTTAGACAGACTTGAACAAGGCTGAAATATTAATATGATTACATACAAGTCAGAGATATCTTTGTTGACAACTACAGTAGTTAGTTTGCCTTTCTTACCAGGAAGGAGCTGAAGAAGATGAACGAGACAAAGTAGAAATAGGCAAAGTCCGTCCCACAGGTCCCCTCGTGGTCGGAGGTCAGTGTGTGTGGGATAGATGGGTCCGTCTCACAATGCTGTCCCCCCAGACACGACAGCATGATCTCCTGCCACGACTCCCCGGTGGCGCTCCTGGACACATTCATCACACAACACCCGGATGAGTAATTGATTAGGACCCCAGCCATCCAGCTCACAGTCTATTCTCAATTCTGCCATCTGGAAAGCGCTATCAAAGCATCAGGACTCACACCACCCGCCTCACAGACAGTTTTTACCCTCAGGTGCTCAGAATCATCAGCAGTGGTTGTGCGTTCTGTCACACACACACACACACACACACACACACACACACACACACACACACACACACACACACACACACACACAAAGTAGGGCTGCTTGTTGTTTTGTTGGTCTTTTAATGCCCTTTCATGTCCTTTTTATGCAATCACCGTTTTATTGTTTTTATTATCCTTTTAATGCAGGTATAATGCACCCAGAACGTTTCATACGTACTTGCATGATTTTTTAAGGGCAGAGAGCCAGGTCACAAGCTTTTCATTGCAATGAAATGTACAGACTGTATTTTTTTCAATGCACATGACAATAAACTTGAACTTGAACTTGAACTGGGAGAAATAAGCACAAAGTCAACACTTAGCGCTTTGGCCTAGTTAGCCACTTCAAGGCTTGATCTGCGTCTCCTCATCACCAGATGTAGAACTCTCAAAAGAAGAAGAAGTCTCAGAAGAAGAAGAAGTCTCAAAAGCTGTTTGCCAAGTGGCTGAGTGGTACGCAGCAGCATCTATCACCCCTTGATGCCGAATGACCCCTTGAGTACTTACCTTCTCTTAGCACTGTCACCTAGCAACATCATTCAAAGCGCATTAAAGAATGCTGTTATTTAGCTGGAATCAAGTGTGGTTTGGATCATTGCCAGATCTCAATTTAACCGAGATGTGTAGTGGCTACACTGGATGGTTCAAGCTAAGTGGCCACTGGATCAAGCGCAGTATTGAGTGGCCAAGTGTTCAATTTCAGATTGGACCAAGACTGTCTATGACCCTGTCTAACAGCATGTAGCATCAGTATTGAATAAACAAATACAAGTCCCAAGCTACCTGAAGAATGGGACTGCAGATCCCAGTGTGTCCTACCTGAAGAGCAGCATCAGAGCACCAAAGAAGGTCTTGAAGTTGTTGTGCTGGTTAATGTGAGTCTCCCCATTCAGCTTAATGTTCCCAAACACCTGATTCATACAAGCAAATGAGACAAGGAATGAGACAAAAATTGCTACCAAAACACACAGACAGGCAGATAATCACAGGTAGACAGACAACATGCGGATATACACACACATATCATCGCTTATCAGGTGAAAACCTCCTAACTTTTCATGTTTTAACTTCTTTCATGTATCAACTGAAGGATAATATCTCTCTACAGGATGAGAACAGTCTACAACCCTTGGGCTGATGAAATCCATTCAAAATCAATCAGATAAACTCAAAAATTCATGGAGGTCAAGCTAAAAACAAGGCTACTTTTCTTAGTTCCTGAAAAGACTATATTTTGGAGATACAAGGTTTTTACCAGACAGCAGTAAAAATACATATATGTACAATACATAATAAAAAGCACATGGGTTGCAAAATTGTTTGTATGTTGTCCTATAATAGCTCAGTTGGTAGGGGCATAGCATTAACACCATCACTGTTGAGGGTTTGATTCCCCTTGGGGCCACTCGTGCTAAAGATAAATGCACTCATGGTGCTGTGAGGCACTTCGGATAAAAATGGCCACCAAATGGTAATACGTTAAAAGATGTGTCTGGAGAGAGACAGAGACTGATCACGCATCTGTCTGTGCGCCTCCTGACCTGCATGCCAATGATGGCGTAGATGAAGAAGAGCATGGCGATGAGCAGGCAGACGTAGGGCAAGGCCTTGAAGGACTGCACGAAGGTCCACAGAAGAATCCGGATGGTGTAGCCCTGCCTCAGCAGTTTGATCAGACGAGCCGCTCGGAACAGCTTCAAGAAGCTCATGTTGAACGTATCAACAGACTGGGAGAGGAGAGAAAAGAGAGAGAGATGTTTACTTGTGATGGTGAGTGATGTCAGCCTGACACTGTTACTGCACTGACAGCATCACACTTGATATTCACAGGTACAGCAATGTTCACATAAATACTAAAGAGTGAGGGAAACAGAGAGAGAGAAAAGTACTGTGCAGAGAAGAGGACAATAGGGTATAAACCCATTTTTCTGCACACATTCTACTACACACACTTTCATTCATACTTGTTCATGCTTTTCCTAT
Organism: Centroberyx gerrardi; assembly: GCF_048128805.1. Taxonomy (NCBI): domain Eukaryota; kingdom Metazoa; phylum Chordata; class Actinopteri; order Beryciformes; family Berycidae; genus Centroberyx; species Centroberyx gerrardi. The sequence goes on from NC_136005.1 coordinate 11,294,829, forward strand.
TACCTGCAAGTCTACCACTATCTCAGTGATGCTGCCCAAAACAGTGATGAAGTCGAAAATGTTCCACGTGTCTCGAAAGTAGTTCTGTAGAAATAGGGAAGAGATGCTATGAGTAATTTCCAAAGGTACAATAGCATGATATGATCTTGAGTTCGCGTGGACACTGTGTTCGGCTCTTTTCCTCTCACCAGAAAGCCAAAGGCCATGATCTTGAGGACACACTCGACGGAGAAGAGAACAGTGAAGGCTGTGTTCAGGTGCTTCAGTACAGCCTCGTACGCTGGCGGGGCCGAGTAATACTGAAAACACAAAGGTAAGAGCTGATAATAAAGCTAAAAATACAAATAATCTGTGTTAGGAATAAAGGATACAACAACGGGTCTGGCTGGCTGGCCTAACAGCAGCTAAAAAAAAAAAGATTGCTTTACACTGGCAGGCCCCGCACTCTCTGCAGAGACAGCAATGGTTACTTACTTTTTTGGACATCCTTCACATGGAACAGTCTGTTGCACAGATGCATGGTGCAAAACATAATAATGTAAATGTTTTCGTGAATGCTGTTGAAAGCATAAAGGTGCTACTCTGCGTTCCTTGGAGGCAACAGGTTTCAGTGTTTCAGTAAAGCATTGGGGAAGTCCTGTAGGAGGGGGGATATGTTTATTTGTCTTATGTCCTGTGAGGAATTATTTGTCCTTTGTGTAAAAGATTTAAATGAACAATAATTTGATCACAAAAAAGGATAAAAAGTGTAATATTCCCTGACTGATTCACTGTACCCCACTGCAGCTCAACCCACCTCATGATAGCGGCGCTCTGATCCGCAGACCTGCACCCTGCTGAGCTGCAGGTTGATGGAAGATTCCTTCAGACCCATAAATAGTGCCTTAGTCTCTGAACCTCTCATCTGTGGCACTATAAAAGGAGTCATTCCTCTGGGGGCGGCAGCCACAGTTAATGAGGTCATGCTAAATAGCAGCCCCTGGACATTATAGATCAATATTTAATACAGGCTGAGTCACCCTGTGCCTGTCTGTCTGCCAGTCTGTCTGTCTGAACAACCAGCACAGCCCAAGAAAAGGCCAGTTCTGGGAATAAATAGCGGTGAGAGGGGGTATGGAAAAAACCCGAAAATATCAGCAACCAGCATCTAGAGGAGAGATCAGCAGACCCAGATGCAAACATCACAGCCCGTGGAAGTGCTGCTGCACAACTAAAAAGGATGTGTCAGTTTCTACACGTCCATGTTTCTAGTTAGGCATGACACATCTTATGGTTACTTTAAAACCAACGTGTTAACAGTCGCACGCCCGTAACAGTGTGTGTTGCTGTTAAACTGTTTATGTATCATTGCTGAGTTGTGTTTTCCCTAATAACAAACATGGATGTGCGGAAAGTGACACCTCATTTTTAAGAGTGACGGCAGAGGGAGAAAGAGGAGATGTAGACTAGATACTAATTTGGTTAAACTTGAGAAGTGGTTGATTTGTCATCTTTTGGTCTCACTGAGCATGGTCCTGTAAAGAAGAGAGCTATTCATCATTATGCCTCTTTCTTCTTTGATTTTGTTTCTTTTTCTTGTTCACTCTTCATCATCCTCACCTTCATCATCAGTACAATGGTGTTGAGAGCGATCATGGCCAGGACGGTGTACTCAAAGGAGGGCGACACCACGAAATGCCACAGACGGTACTGGAAAGTGTGTCGGTTCTGGGGCATGTAGCGGGTCAGGGGCTTGGCGCTGATGGCAAAGTCTATGCACGCCCGCTGAGAACAGAGAGAACAGGAGAGAGAGACAAGAAAGAGAGAGAGAGGCACGAAAAAGTCAACAACACGGCATGGCAGTCTAACAATCTGTGTTTTTTTTTTTATTAAGACAAGATTTTCTGTTTTTCTGTTACTCTTTGCTTGTAAGTCTTCAGGGAGAAACAGATGTTTTCTACAGGGCCATTTATTTATTTTCAAAGAGAGTCTGAGCACATCTCATTCATACTGTCTGCACAGACTAGATGGTGCTTTCACAGCTGCTGCAAATCTTTATTTTGCATAAAGGAGAGAGACAGAGAGAGAGAAAAGGGATAGAAAAACACAATGTAGTTTCTCTTCTTTTAAATGGGAAGAGAATAGACAGCATGGGTCATTATAAGCATAATTCCCTTGTTACATGTGAAGGAGATCTCTGGGATTTTCTTGTCTATTGACCAGGAGTTCCCATATGACTAGTCTCTAACATCATCGGCTGTCAGGGGGAGAAAAGTGTCGTAAAGAGTGTGTTACCTTCCACCTAGCGGACCTGATCACCAGCTAGCACCTACACTGAAGCTGAGAGAGAGAGAGAGAGAGAGTGTTTGCTTTGTCGTGTCTTCATCCATCTCCCTCACCTCATTCTTCTCCAGGCTGCACTCCTCCATCATCTTATCCCCCTGTTCCTGGAAGGTGATGATGATGAGAGCCACGAAGATGTTGACGAAGAAGAAAGGGAAGACAACAAAGTAGATGACGTAGAAGATGGACATCTCCATCCTGTTGCCACGGCTCGGACCTCTGTCCTCCTCCGTCACATCGACAGAGTGCTGCAGGACCCTGGAAGAGCACAGACATAACAATAACAACAACAATATTAATAATAATGATAATGATATAAGCTAAGTCAGCAAGACAGAAACAGCAGAAGAATGTCATTTTATTAAAACAACAGAAATTTACATACAAAAAGACAATAGGCTTGAAAGTCAACTACTAAGTAATTATCAATTTGAAAATGTTTAGCATGTGTTTGAATCCATCAAGGCTTAGCTAGATAGAGGGAAGGCAGACAGCTGAACAGATAGACTGCTTAACATTGGGCATTTCAAACATGTGCAGCAGCCAACCTCATCAGTGCACATATGTGCTACAGCTGCTGTCAATACAACATGCCATCTATTTTATCAGGGCTGGCACAAACTATTCAGGGATTTGGATTTTGGGATTTTGTCCACTGAGGTTGGGTTCAAATACCAGTTTGGTATTTGGTAGAGGCAATCGTTTTTCATTTTTCCACAGCAAAAATCAATTAACTGTAGTTGAATAGTACAACCTTGTAAGCATTTTCAGTGAAATATTGGTGTAACCTTATTATGAGATAATGAAAGGCAAAATCTGTGTTAAATTAATCGCATCAATAAAATTTCCCTCACCAAAGGTCAGATTTGACCATTACCAAAGAGCCAACTGTTCAAAGGTTAATTCATAAACACTAATGAGCCCTCCAGCCTGAGAACTGACATGCAGGGAGGCTCTGAGTGTATTTCCCCATCCAGCATGTGGATTAGCACTTATCCACTCGTTCAGGTCAGACTCACTGTGGCCATCCCTCTCCAGTGGAAACAGTGAAGAGGGTGAGCAGCGCCCAGATGACGTTGTCGTAGTGGAACTCGTGTCTCTTCCAGTCTCTTCTCTTCACCTCCTTCTTATCCTTCCCGTAGTCGATGTAGTAACCCCTAGAGGAGGAACAGGAGACAGTGGAGAACCGGCAGCACTGAACCACAAGGATGCATCAGAAAACATTAAAGAAATGCTAAGAATGATAAAATACAATACAGAGTTTGTGATAATTAAAACAGGTTTAACAGGTTTATTGTCTAGTTTTAGGAGGACAAGGAGCCACAGAGGAAATGCATTGGAAGGAAAGGAATGACTGAATGAATGAATGAATGAATGAAGGAAGGAAGGAAGGAAGGAAAGAAGAACAGAAGGAAGTAAATCAGTAAGAAGGAAGGATGGAAGGCAGAATCGAAGGACAGAAGGAAGGAAGGAACCACTCACCAACCATCCAACCAGCCAATCAACCAATCAACACATGAATCAATGACCAAACAAATTGACAAACTGATAGAAAGGCGGACAAGCGACTGAACACTCACTGGCAGTCCTTCTCTGTATCCTTTGACCCGTCGGTGCAGTAGAAGAACTTCCCCTTGAAGAGCTGCACGGCGATGACGGCGAAGATGAACATGAAGAGCTTGTAGACTATCAGGATGTTGAAGACGTTCTTCAGAGACGTCACCACACAGTCGAACACCGCCTGCAGGAGAGGAGAGGAGAGGAGGGGAGGAGAGAGGAGAGGAGAGGAGAGGAGAGGAGAGAAGACGAGGGGATAGGAGAGGAGAGGAGAGGAGGGGAGAGGAGAAGAGAGGAGAGGAGAGAGAGGGACGGGTGGGATAAAAATCAACGGGATAAGATCAGAGGTTCAAACACTGTAGGGACAATCGAGCGAGGGAAACCAAGAATAACAATCCAGCAGAGGTGGGGACTCGAGTCACATGACTTGGACTCTAGTCAGACTCGAGTCACAATTTTAATTGCTTGAGACTTGACTTGATGCATGAAGAGAAGACTTGATTTGGGTTCCGGTGACTTGGGACGTGATTTTGACTTGTACTTTGACGACTTGAAAAGGTTTCTAAAGTCTTGACAAAAGATCTTGTGTTTGTGTAAATGACTTAGATTAAAAGTGATGAGATTTGTTCCACCAGAAAACTGAATTTAAATTCTATTTTCTGAATTTGTATGGAATGATTAAATTTATTGAAGTTGAAACTGTTTATAGAAATCAAACTCATGATGCTCTTACCAAGTTTTTATCCTATTAAAACCATATTGCATTGAAAAGTCCTAGATATTTAGTTTTCTTTAAGATATTAAATTGATACTGGACTCTTGATTTGTTCTGACTTGACTTGGTGCTCTACATTTAGACTTGAGACTTTACATTAATGACATGGACTTGACTTGGACTTGACTTGGTAATCTACATTTAGACTTGGGACTTGTGCCTGAAGACTTGAGACTGACTTGGGACTCGAGCAAAGTTGACTTGGTCACACGCTCGGGAATCCAGTGTCACAATTATCATGGGAAAAGACAAAACATTGAAATGCATTATTCCCTGTGTGCAGCATGCAACTCCCCTATACCAACCATCTGTAAAAATGGAAATGTATGTGCAGGAAAACCTTAAAGAAAGCTTCGGCATTCACAGATTCCGTTCCCTGACAGTTATTCATTAAGCGATGTTCATGTTCAGCGGCTGTGAAATGTCTGCTATTCGAACGACTTCCTATAAATCTTTATTTCCCGTCCCAGTGAACAGAGAGAGATGTGATGCGCGCTCCGTCACGTCTAGCTCTGACTGTACGTATCAGTCACTCTCCCATGGTGACCACCTGGTATCACACTCCCTCATACAGTAGCACCAACCCCTCCTCCCCCCTCCCCCTCCTTTCTCATTTCCTGCCTTCACTTCTGACAGCTGCAACTCTCCCATCATCCTCTCCTGATTCCACCTCTCCTCTTATTCCCTCTCCTCTCCTCTCCTCTCCTCTCCTCAGTCTCCATTATGTGTTATTTGCTCTCCACTGAGGACCATGTTGTAAATAAGTCTCTTAAATATTTGTGTTATCCAGATGTGAGCATGTGTATGAATATTTTAGCATGTACGCTCTGGTTTACTCAAAATACAAGATAAGTCGAATCACTTCTTATCTCTCCTCTCCTCTCCTCTCCTCTCCTCTCCTCTGCTCTGCTCTGCTCTGCTCTGCTCTGCTCTGCTCTCCCAGCAGACAGACTAGGCGTGAGATCTGGGGATCCCGGCCCTGACAACATCTCTTCATGCTCTGACGCTCACAGTTTATCACCTCATCTGTCTTCTAGTCCTCTAGTCTGTTCTCAGGTCTACAAAAAATGCCAGAAGAAAGAAGAGCTGTCTCAAAAGAAAGGTGGTATGTTTCTCTCTCTCTCTCCCTCTCTGTGTGTGTGTGTGTGTGTGTGTGTGTGTGCATACGCAGAGATGTATGCGTGTCCAAGCCTTATCACACAAAAGCAACATAAATGTGTTTGCAGGCACGTACACACACACACACACACACACAAACATCTTTGATGTGAATTCAGGCAATGAATACAAATGAACTGTGGTCTGCACAAATGGTCAAATGTATGAATGATAAGGGAAGGGAAAAAACTCATGAAAAGAGTGACTTGCACACTGTAGTTAAATGCCAAATACACAGATCCAGGCTTGAGATCTACTATATCTCTATATTTATTCGCCTATAATGTAAACAGAAAAACACACAATTAGTAGGGAAAAAAACTACCAGGATACATCTCTAACCTTCAGTTTGGGAAGTCTCTTGATGGTCTTCAGTGGTCTGAGGACTCGCAGCACTCTGAGAGATTTGATGGTTTTAATGTCGCGTCCTTTGTTGTTTCTGTACAGGAAGACAGACAATGTGAGCCTCATACCACAGCACAATAGTTACAGTATATATTGCATTTTTTGACACCTCTTTTCCCACCTTATTCATCCATCTCTATGTTTCATCTGACATGTTATGCTGATGTTACCAGTGGTGGAAAGAGTACTAGAATGTCCTACTCAAGTAGAAGTTTTGTTACTTTGCTGATATTTTACTGAAGTAGAAGTAAAAGTACCGGTGTAAAAATCTACTAGAGTCTACTAGAGTAAAAGTTACTGAGTTACTTTTTAGAAAAGAGAACGTTGTTACATGTGATCTTTTCCACGCAATTCTAAAAGGACAGGAGTACAGGAGTTGAAACTAGATTCTTTTAATTGGACAAATTGGAAATTACAAAATAATGCGCACAAAGTAAAACCAAATTACTTTACTTACTTTACTGACTGACAGTTCACTGTGAATCGCTCCACAATTTGCCAATTTACGACTGTCCAGTTTTGTTGCTTAATGTGTACTCTGTAATGGCTGTGATTTCAGTAAAAAATGTACTTAAGTAAAAGTAAAATTAAAGTAAAGTACACAAAAAAGCTACTCAATTATAGTAACGTGAGTAAATGTAATTAGTAACTTCCACCCCTGGGTGTTATATTCTGGATATAGTATATGTTTAAAGATGGAATTAGTAATAAGAGAGGTAGACTTGTTTAACTTTTACCCCATCACATTGCTGCCGGTCATTCCCACAGCGGCATCATCCACAGAAGAAGAAAAACAGGAGAGAGAGGGACATGCATATCAACAGCTATAACGGCAGAAACAAAATGGAAGAGATGACTGAACTGCAGAGATTGTGGCCAAGAACATGAAGAGAAAAACTCTGCAAGCGTACAATCAAACATGAAGCCAAAGTCGGGGTGTCGGGTGACTGTAAAGGTGTGAAAGACCTATTTACAACGTGAAAGCCAACCACAATTTGACTTACAATTGATCCCTAGACATTTTTTTTATGTTTAGACATATGATTGGATCATTATTTGAAATGTGTCACGTGACTGACGTGAGGGCGAAGGCCACCAAGGCCCCGACCACGACGATGAAGTCCAGGATGTTCCACAGGTCTCTGAAGTAGGAGCCGTCATGGAGGATCAGACCCTGGTCGATCATCTGAGGACGACACACTCAATTGGAGTGATAATGTAATACAAACTGCTACACAATGGTTAATGCTTTACTATTTATTTTCAGATATTTCATTCATATTAGGATAGATGAACCTTTTGAACAAACCATTACATCTGCACCATTACATCTTTACATGCCATCGATCATCACGATAGTAACTCATCTTCATCATTGCACCATTGACACACAATAACTCACCTTTATAATCATTTCAAAGGTGAAGACTCCAGTGAACACGTAATCGAAATACCGCAGAACCTGTAAAATCAGGGAGTGTGAGACAGAAAGAGTGAAAAAGAGAGAAGATGAGATACAACGTGGACATAACACAGATAATGAAGATGCGTTCTTCACCAAAGAGTTCCTTCTTTTTACTAGTTGCATCGGTTTCATGACCTGAAGGGTTATGTCTCTCAGCTGGTGGTTTAGTATGACAGAATCCCTTCAGCTGATGGTAATACAACACAGTATGATTAGCCTCATTTCACCAATAAGCAACATCATTGCATCTCAGACCCCATTTGCCTCAATCATCAGCAATTTAATTCCCCCCCATCAAGTCACATCAGGAGTCTTTTTGCAAAACGAATTAGGGAAATGTTTTCCTTTTTTTTTTTTGTTCTTTTGCTGCTTAGCGTACCCAAAGCGAGCTACGAGACCCAAGGCACAAATAGATAGTGATTGAAATCTTATCTCAGGAGTTAACAGAATGACACAGGAGATAATGAAATCATTAAAACAGCAGGAATATTCTGGATGGTATTAAGTCATTAATGTTACAGCTGGGCCTCTGACACTGACAGATTAACGCTATGATATATACATGTGCACACACACACACACACCTTGTTCCAGTCAGAGGAGGTGGCTACAGGGTCCTCAGCAGCCAGCGCTATGCTACTAGCAGCTATGACCAGCAGGATGGACATCTCAAAGTACCTGAGGTTCACCACGTAGTGACACGCTCGACGCACCCTGAGCGAGAGGAGAGGAGTGGAGAGGAGGGGTGACATAATTAAGAAAGTGAGAATAAGACTGTAATTTTACACAGGCTGAAATTGGATAGTTTCATAAGGGAAAGGAGAGGGGAAGCTTGGGAATAACAAGATGCATGTAGTGCAGCAAATCCTAATTAACTCTGAACTGAAAAGTTCAGAATGATGTCTATACACTTTGCAAATGCTCCAATGGTGAAAATTTATTGCGACCACATGTGATATTTGGAGTACCAGTTCCTCATCGCATCAACATTATAAAGTAATGCACTTCTAAAGAGTCCACTCCACTTATAAGGACTCCTGTGAGAAGTCTACTCCAGCAGGAGAAGCAGTTAAAAGGACAAGAGAAGGGTGAGAGGGAGCAACCAGGGCTTTAGTACTGGAGTCTGGATTTGGTCTCAAGTCTGGAGTTGAGTTCACTTTTCTGTGGACTTGGACCTGTATTTGTCCTGTGCCTATTGTGACTCAGACTTGTCTAGGTCTCAGCCACTAATGTATGTGAACTCAACTTTTTCTATAATCTTTATCTATAACTTTTTAAAAGATGACTGGCTAGCTACATGCATTCCAATGCACTTTTCATCCCGCCAGTGGATGTTGAAGGGTTTAATACAGAGCTCCTTTGCAGGCAAATCTACATCTCTGTTCATCCAGAGAAAATTACAAAACTCCTTAATTATCATTTTTGCATTTAGAAATGCATATACCCTCTTTATTGCCTATTTCCATTTTTGACAAGAACATTACTCGATTTGTTCAGGACTCGTTCTTGACTTAGTCTCGACCCTTTTTGGAATTGGTCTTGACTCAAACTCGATTCGACCTGGTCTTGGACTCGACTTGGACTCGATAATGGTTAGTCTTGACTGCAGCCCTGGTAGCAACTTACGGGTTGTCAGGTTTGAAGATGAACATGCTGTCTGGAGTCACAGTGTTGACGGGCTTGGTCTCCTCTGCCTCCTCCCTCTCTGGCTTACAGGCTTCAGGGTCCTTACTGTTGACTGGAGGAGGACAGGAGAAGAAGAAGAAGAAGAAGAAGAAGAAGAAGAAGAAGAAGAAGAAGAAGAAGAAGAAGTAAGGAGAAGTAAGGAGAGGTGAGGGAAGGAGAAGAAAAAGAAAGAGGAGGAGAGGAAAGATTGGGTAGTATGAGAAGAAGGAAGAGAGGATATGGATAGAGATGACAAAAAGAAAAAAGAATAGAAATAGCAGCCAAAAACTATATTAACAAAGCAACAACTCATCAATAATCATTCAGTTAATTAAACCTTTAGTCGTACCAACAGTGCCAAACTGCTATGGACCAAGAGGCTCTACTGTACCTGTGATAGTGGAGAGCTCCATGGACGACTGCACATTGGGCACCTCTATGATCACACTGGAGCTGAACTGAGACTTGTCCTGGTCCAGACACACTGCAGTGCTATGGTCCGTCTCTGTGTCTCCCTTATTGCCCTCTGGGACACCAGGGGGCGAGGTCTGCTGCAGAGCGGACGGGTCTGACTGCTGAGGAGGCTCTTCCTGCTTCTGGGTGTCTGGTGGGTCAGCGTCCCCTCCCTGGCTCTGGTCACCCTGTCTGTAGATACACAGAGAAAGACTTTACTGGGTAGATATGAAGAGAGAGAGACATACGTGTCTTGTGTTGATATTGATGGTAATAAACCAACAAACTGAGGAAAATACAGTAAGAGAAAGCCCATGACCTCAAGCAGGTAACTGTCTACTGGGAGGGAGTAACTTCAGAGTCCAAAATTGTCCATTCAAACGCATCTTAGATGAGCAGATCTGTCTCACCTGCTCTCTTCAGGTTGGCAGGTCTCTCCCTCCTTCTTCCCTGCCCCTCCTTCCTTATCCTCTGCTTCTCCTGGATTTCTCCTCCTCTCCCTACTGACGGAGCGACTAGCCGAGCGGCTTCCATCCCCCGGAGACGACCCCTGACTCCTGGCCCCGGTTTGCAGGTCACAGCGAAGCGGTGCCCTCCTGCCCCTGACGCCACCATGACCTCCCATCTCAGGGGTCAGAGTGTCGCCGTTATCCGGCGGCCGGAACTTCTTCACCGCCCTGTGTCGCCGTTCACCGTTCAGCCTGGGGCTCCGACGCTCATTCAGGGGGTTGTGACTCTGATTAATGCCTAGCTTTCCACTCTCAGAGACGGGCTCTGATTCAGGAGGGTCGGGCAGCGGCATGTCGATGGGATCCAGTGACTCCGGCACTAACACTGACATCGGGGGCTCAGGTATGCCACCAGACAGGGCGACATCTAGAGGCGCATCCATGGGGACGGAGGAGCCTGCAGCCTGGGTCTTGGCTGGGGAGGCCAGGGGGTCTTCCAGGCACTTCAGGCTGCCTGAAGGAGTGTGCTGGGTGGACTTGCGGTTCTGTGACTGCTGGTTTGGTTGTCCAGGCTGGGCTGGGGCCGGGGCAGGGGCAGGGGCAGGGGCAGGGGCAGGGGCAGGGGCGGAGCCAGGAGGCCCGTCCTTCTCTTCGCTGGGGCTGCTGAACAGGATCTCTCGGCTGGACATCTGGCGCTGTCTCCGCAGCTGGCTGGTCCTCTGCTCCCACACTGACATGGTCATCCTTCTTCTCCTCTCCCTCCTGGACATGAAAGAGTTAGAGGGGTTGAGAGGCGGGGGTGGGCAGCTCTCCCTGATGCTGCCCTGGGCCTCCTCCAGGGAGTAGGAGTAGGCAGGCCGGCTGCGGTGGATGGCTCTTTTCCTGTACAGGTAGGGCCGCCTCCTCCGGCTGCCACTGGGGAGAGAAAGAGAAGACACAATATCAGTGTATTGTAGCAGCCTGAAGCAATTTAGTTATTATATGCAGTGCCAAGTTTAGTATAGGATTAAGTTACCATTAGTTAAGGTTGTTAGCATTTGATTTGAGACATTTTCTTTTTAGCCTGTAGTATTATTTATTGATCCAAATCTGGAGCAACTTTTATTTGCATTCAGGGTATTCACCTAAAGGCTAATATGTTTCAAAATAGCATTTCCAAATCTGCTCTGATGGACTCAAATTGCTACATTCCTGCTTCCCTTTTTGTTTTATGAAATGTAAAATAGTAAACAAGACATTTGTATCGAGAAATGAGTATTACACAGCAAGAGCTTTGGTCTGATGTTCAAGCGCTTCATAAACCAGTGGTTCTCAACGTGGGGTCCGGGGACCACCAGGGGTCCTTGAGGGAGTTCCAGGGGTCCCCAGCAAATTGATGAATTAAACTTCAGCATTTCATTTACAAGAAGTTAGAAAATGTAGAAGAATGACTATTTTGATCATAGTTTCACTGTTATCTCTCTACCTACAATACAGATAGTCATGGAATTCTGGACAAAATCATATCTAACAGTAAAAATATTCTCAGATTTGGGTCCGAGAGACAAAATCTCATCAAAAAGGGGTCTGTGGCGCTAATGTGGACTAAACTAGGGGTCCTTGATATGAAAAAGGTTGAGAATCACTGTCACAGACAACAACAAGCAATTTCATTTCAACATGAAGCAATTTACTGGATCAATGAAGATGTTATGTGATAAATTAACCAAACCAGGAGGAGTTGTTGTGTGACTATAATAAAAGAAGTGAAAGATGCAGAATGAAATCAGTGGCGTAGATACAAAAATGCGGAATCAAAAAAGATTTGAGAGTTTGGAGGTACAGGAAAGAGCATGAACAGAATATTATACAAGAAGATGAGTCTAGAACATTTACCCATTTAAGAAAATCAGGCAGGCGTTTGTGAGAGATTCAGAGAGCTGAACAGACAGTGTTACTTACTGGTGCGTGGACTCTTGTGTGGTCCGTGTTATCAATGAGCGATTGGTTGAAAACAAGACATTAGTGCTTTTGTGAGCAGAGACAAAACAGGCCAGGAGACACACAGCAAAACAAACCTCAAAACCCATTTACTACCCTTGTACACAGAGACTAAATTCATTTAAAATCATGCAAAACAACTTTGTGTATGCTTTCAATGCCATTTATCTACTGTTCCTAATTTGTTAATCATTGGTAAGTATAAATTAGTCAAGGGTAAAACTGCTATACAGAAGACTTTCCAAACATATTTAATTGCTACATCATCTAATCTGTTTGTTTGGGAATATTTCCATTATGCATATCTCTTTCTAAACGTTTTATCATAATTAGCTGATCATTTTGGAGGCTAAATATTGACTGGACGCTTGATGCTTTGGTGTGTGTCTCCATCGGAGCCAAGCGGCACATTGACAAACAAGATGGTAGCAGTATTAGAACAGTCTGAACAACATTCATAAACATCAACAATAAGCGCAACACTGATAAAGAAGACACCTCAGGTAGATTGAGATGTTACAGATAGTCAGAGCTACAGTATGGTACAGGTATAAAACATAGAGAGATGGGCTCCATCAGCAAACACAGTTAAGGGAGGACATTATTTCGATACCCTTTAAACAAAACAACCACATTGGGATGCATCTCTGAGCACCGTTGCCACCTCAGAGGACTGACACATTAGCATTCTTTCAGTTCATGCTAGTAGAGCTGAATGAGGAATTTTGTGTGCTGAGCTTCAAAATATTCAGAGAGTTCAGAACGCTCAAGAGCATTTGGGTGAAGGATTAAAATCTCTGCACAGAGGAAGAAAAACTCTACGCACACTGAAAACATTATCCAAAATATTTCAGTCCAGCATCAATCACTTGCAAATCATTCTCAGTGAGTGTGCGTGTACATTTTGTTTTTCTTCCTTTGATCATGCTGGCCAGATGCATGCGTTCCCCTCTTTCACTGAGCAAACACCCTCATGCAAGTTTCTCCAAGGTCAGCGGAGGCAGGTACTGCTGGGGTTTCATCGCTGACATCAGAGATGAGACCAGAAACCCTTAAAGTTCAGAGTGTCCTCTCTGAATACAGATGCTGGCCCAGGCGACCCTGTGGTATTCCATTCTTCTCTATGGCTTCTGACAAGAGCCTGACCCTCAGTATGTCAGCCGCTTTAAAATTGGCTGCACTGAAACTAAAGCACAACTCTAATTTTCTTTCTCTTCAGTTCTATCTTGAAAGTTTTATTGAAGCGGCAAGAAATCCACCTCGGAAGTACTTTCAATTGTCATCTCGTCATGTCTTCCACATGCCCATGCAGCAAACTGCTCTGTTTTCAATACACAGCGTGCATACATAGCCAGCGGCCTCCACTCCTATGCATGCACATGCACCTCCACCACCTACAACAAGGCACTGTGCAGCCATTCCCTGAGGCAGATCATCTATACTGTAACTGGGCATTGATAAAATTAAGTGCATAAAAGTCACATTTCTTTAGAAATCTAATGTTTTATGGGGAACAACACTTAAACAGATCAAAGCCTCTCAGACACTTTGCTATACTTCCTTATACTCTGTCCTGGCAACAAAATCCTCCCAGAGAAGGAAGAGTCTTCGCTAAGAACCAAACTACATTACTGTAATGGGCACACAATATTAATTTGGACACTAAGTAACCCTGTCTCTATAGCAACGATATAAGCAACCCCCCACCCTCTGGTGAAACCAGTAAGCCTGCCAGTAACCATGGAGACATGGACTTCAATTTAGAGCAAATTGCGCAGCTGGGAGACAAGATAGACCTGTCAGTAAAGACGTATCAATACCTCTCTAGTTGGACGGCCTCAAATACCGATTCTCTCAATAGGCCTTTAATGACGTTGAAGTGCTGAAAGCCAGCACTTACACATTCTTGTTAGCAGCACAGCTTGAAGCTGTGACCCTTAGCCTCCATCTTATAGCTGTTGTGTATGCTGCAGTTTCAGTAGTAGGGTGAAACTACTGCACCACATGATAGACTCACAACTTGCTGGAGGCTACAGTGACTCCTGCTGAGTGTTAGTACCGTTGGTTAGTCCTATATAGACATTCCCCGGGGGAAGGAGGGAGGGAGGGAGAGGAGGAGAGAGACAGAGGGAGGAGAGGAGGAGGTCAGGCAGGGGGAGTGGCTGCATACAGCACTTACTCTGAAGACATAAAGGAGGACATTGGTCCGACCTCCTTAGCCTTCTGGAGAGCATGCTTCTGGTTGAACGCTGCCTCTGCCTCCTCTTCATCCTGAGGAGAGGAGAGGAGAGGAGAGGAGAGGAGAGGAGAGGAGAGGAGAGGAGAGGAGAATTAGATTGAAAAATTACAGCACCTAAAATCATGAATTTTAAAGTATTGAATAGAACAGAACTGATGAGTGCAGGATAGAGCAGAACCGGACACAACAGAATAGAAAACCTCAGACAGAGTATCAAGAATAAAAGCTTTATATAGGAGGCAAGGTGACAAGGACAAGGTATATAAAACAAGGCTTGTTCATTCAATGTAATTCAATTCCCCCCCCCCCCCCCATTAATTATCTATTTAGTTTACCTTAGTGAGTTCTTGTGCATTAGCAAGGTTATCCACAGCAATGGCCAAGAAGACATTCAGCAGTGTGTCTGGTCACAACTGTGTTAAGGACACGGTCAAAGTGCTATCACACAGAAAAAAAATATATAATCACTTCTTCTTGCTCTTCTGCAAGGACATTACCTTATAATTACTTCAAAACAAAGCTTAATTTCCAACCATTTCAACTTTTTTTTTTACTGCTAATGAAACTGAAAATTGCACATTCCTAAAGTCTCATTCTAAAATTACATCCACAATTTGAAAAAAGAGATTGAAAAACGCGCAATTAAAACAAATTAGGGTACTTTAACATGAAGGGGAGCACTCAATTTAAGTTACCTACTGAAAAGCAGGCAATGAATATATGGCATTATGGAATGAAACCCTTCATATTTTTCCTTGTAGGGAGGATGAACAAGGATACAGTTTCCAAACAGAGTGAGCACAATGAAGTAGATGGAGGACCACATGCCAGACTTGACTCCTCCTTGAGAGCGAATACCGTTGTACATCACCTCATTCCAGTCCTCTCCAGTCAAGATCTGAGAAACACACACACACACACACACACACACAAAGGTTATCCCACATTTAAGAGTGTAACTACAATGTAGTTTCAACATAATTACACATTCTTTATACTGTGATTCTCTTCACTGTAATAACTTTGTGTGCGGGCTTGGGTTACTTTCTGCTGTGAGTAGAGTGCAATAAAACTACAGTGACTGGTTTATTTCCAGACCTGAAAGACAGTCATGATGGCTGCAGGAAAGGTGTCAAAGTTTGTCGGCGTGTAGTCTTCAAAGGTGAACCTGAGAGAAAGATATGACACATATGGCACTTTAAAAAGCTGAGCCAGGTCTAGGATTTTAGATTACTCTCTTTCTGTCGGAGAGAAATCGATCCTCCTCCTATCCCACTGACTGGCTGATGGAGTGGGAGCTGTTTTCTGTGCGCTCTGTATTCTGGAGGCCAGTTCAAACACAAGGCCATGCTTGTCTACCTCGCCCAGCCTTTATTGAAATGACAGCTTCTCGGAAACAGCCTTCGACTCAGGGGAAAACCAAGGAACAATAGCTATGTGTGTGACAAAGACAGAATCTTAAATCTCTACCGTCTCTTGGTAGTAAGCAAACAACGGCAGAGGACAGGCCTAACACAGGACAATCTATCTTCTCTTCAATTGTGTGAGGACGCGAGAAAAGATGGGGCAGAGGAATGGGCTTGGGAGTTGACATTTGAAAATGAATGCACTGCTGTATTCAATAAGGAGGAATCTACTGAACCACGAAGTCTACTTTAGCCTTTTTTCCATGTTTTGTGAATGTGTATTTATTGGAACCAGATAGAAAATGTTTACCAAACTGTGTGGGAGAGAACAAGTGTCTGTATTTTCTGTCAAATTGATTTCACGTCTGTCTCTGCCTGGCTAGTTGCTAGCTTCACTCCATTTCGTTATGGACCAGCAAGCAGTCATGCACAGAGAGCAATTAAAATAAAGATTTTTTTCCTGCTTGTACAGGACTTAAGCGGCAGTATTCTACTCAGACACGACTGTGCCTGAATATCTATTGCTACCTGCCACCGAAGAGCTGCATGCCGAGCAGTGCGAAGACAACGATGAAGAGGAAGAGAAGGAAGATGAGGGAGATGATGGACTTCATGGAATTCATCAGAGAGACGACCAGGTTTCTCAGTGACGCCCAGTACCTTGACAGACACAAAATGCCACATAAGTGCAAGAAGAAAAAAGATGGACATAAAAGATAACTCAGTATCTTGTGTTAATGTCAAAATATGTCAAAACGGTCTGTAAGGATAATAAGAAAATTATAGAGCTTACAAATAGGCTGCTCAAAATTTTGGTTTCACTGTCTTCAGTAGAGTGTAGTTCATTGTGAATAGTAGGGATGGGACAATATGCTTTTATGATTCGATACACGATATGGGGTTCATGTTTCAATACAACCACAATACGATGTAATACGTAAAAGTTCAATGACAACAAAGTCTGACTGTGCAGAATTCTGTTTATTTCTGAGCCACAAATCTTTATAGCAATGGCACTGGCTGGCTAGAATGTAAACAACAATTAAAAAAATGTTATTACAAAGTCATCTCATTTGTGATTACTACAGCAGAATAAAATGTAGCTAATATTGAGATTAATTTTTCTGCCCCTCGATACGTATTGTCACATTGTTGTATTGCGATATGTTGCATTTCAGTATAGCGTCCCATCCCTAGTGAATAGTAAAAATACCAGTCCTAAACAGTTGGCATAAAGTGAGGGAGACTAACTTGGTGATCTTGAAGATCCTCAGCAGACGGAGGGCACGCAGGACACTGATGCCAAATGAGGTGCCAGGCCTGAAGAAACCCCACAGCACCTCAAAGATGCTGCCCACGATTACCTAGAGATATATATAGGAAAACAATAGCAGCCTTAATGAGAACACATAGCCACAAATCCATTGCCACCTGCACTTATGAGAGAGTGAGAGAGAATAAGAAATTGAAGGAGAGAGAGAGGCAAAGCAGCAGAGACAGATATAGAGGAAGAGGGAACTGATGCTGCATAATTTAAGTACACATGCGCTTGTGCAAGAGGGAGCGAGATTACAGAGAGAATGAAACAGAGATCTAGAGGAGGAGAGGGAGTACTGACACTGCAGTCGAAGCAGTTGAAAGAGGAGTGGAAGTAGAGGCGCGGTCCCAGGCTGTACATCTTCAGGAACATCTCAGTCAGGAACAGAGCCAGAAACAGGAACTCTGCATAGTCTGGAACAACAACAACACGCACAGGCATTAACATATTGTAAAATACAAATACAAAGACTGTGGCAACTATAATGACAAAAACAACAACTTTCAGACCCGTGAGACAGCTTTTATAGTAGCGAGAATGAATGTGTATTAACTGCCTGGACACATCCCAGATATGGATGTAACCCGCTTGCGGCAGAACGTGCTGAGATGAAATGAGGTGCGACTCACAGAGGAAGACGGACAGCCAGAGGGGCTGGTTGTGGTGAACGATAGCCACACACAGCGTGTTGAGAGCCACCAGGCCCAGCACCGTCCAGTAGAAAGTGTGCGTCTTCACCATACGGCGGATGGAGATACGCAGGAGACGCTCCTTCCGGCGGAAATACGCCGTGGGACCTCGCTTAGCACTCCTAATACTGGCTCTGGCCATGGGGATGCCTGGGGGGGAGAGAGCGAAAGAGAGAGAGAGAGCGAAAATATGGTTTAACCAACAGTGCTTGTATGTGCCCACTCTTGAATCATGCTTGTAACAGCGCAGTGTTTACACAAATATCAAACATGCATTCCCAGACCTGTAAACAAGACTGCAGCAGAGCTCATGGCTCAGCAGACTCTTCCTTATTGGATGCTAAGGTGCATTAATTTTCAAATCATGTGCCCTCCAGTTTGTGTGCCCATATTTATAAGCCTGTTCAGACATCCACTCACCCACAGAGGCGATGTCACCATATTGTTCCTCGCCTGATTGCCCTCGGTGCACCACATCCATCCCTCTCCTCTTGATGGTGGTGGCTCTCTTCAGCACTGTGAACAGAGGGGGTTGAAGATAACGGTCCCAAAACATGCTGTTCAGACGATATAACCTATCCATACTGTGAGACTAGATGGGACATACTGTGAAGGCAGTGACACAGGGCAGGTTTTTGGGCAACATGGTTGAGCAACAGTGCCCAAGAGCACATCTTGTTGCCAGGAAACTGATTTTTGACTCTATCCAACTTTGTTGCCTGCCTCAACATTGCCCAAAAATTGCCATGTGTATGTCCACCCAAATAGTATTAAAATACCCATAGGTGGACACAGGCACCAGTATGCAAGGTTGGAATCATATAATGCGATGAAAAGATAATGAAAGAGTAAATGATAAGAGGAAATCACAGTAAGGATCATCTGCATGACAAGCTGATGCCTGTAAAGTTGGAGCCGAAAGGGAAACTTGTGCTCATTAGCACCGCAGCTGAATGAGGCCAAAATGATCATTTAATGTTAGTGTAATGATCCAAACAATTGAATGCAAACCCTCCGCTGCTATTTGATGATACAATCTCAGTCATGGGAACTCATGCTCAGAGGCAGCTTGACGAGCCATGCGTTTTTTTCTTATGCGAGCCATGTTGAAGAGCTGCTGTACAGCATCAGGGTCCAGACCGTGCAGTGCAGACATGCCTTAATAAGTATGGGGAGCATGTTGTGAACTCTCACTGAGGGAGTTAGAGGGATGTGTCTATGATTACCTTCCATCCACCGCCCCCCCACCCCCCCAACCCACTACCTTGTGATTTTACAAAATATTTGCGGTAAATATTTGCCTTTTTTTTAATAAGCCACTGATCAAACACGCAGGCAAACACACACAGATGCACAAAAATACTGCTGCCATGTCACACACAGGAGTGTTTGCTAAAGGCAGGAACACTGAGTCCTGTCAACACAAACACAACCACACACACACATAATCACACAAACACACACACACACACACACGCTGCTGCCTTTTCAGACCAGTGGTTGCTAAGGCAACAGCAGTGTGCCACCTTTCTTTTTAATCAAAGCTATTAGAGCTTGTGCATCTATTTCCATCTCAACAGCTGGACCCACTATCCGCTTTTACTACAGAGTTGTGTTATTTAACACTAAGGCCCAAATTTCTTTTTCCCTGGAGAGGTCAGAGCGTCTTTGTGCTTCAACTGACAAAAAACAAATTGGCTGTTGAATTGTTGAATAAGGACTTGTTTTCCTTTTTCTATGTTATAGCGTTCATTTGTGTGAGTATGTGTGTTTGTGTGTGTGGTAAAAGGGGTGGTGAAGTTGGTGAGGGGAGGAGCAGAACAGAAGACGGTTCTCACCATAGTTACCACCTGTACTCCACTCTGGGAGGCTCCTGAGAGCTGCCAATCAATCAACATTTAATAAAAACCCTGTTGGTTTGGTGGGGAGGAAAGGTCAGACTACAGTTGATAGGGTCAGAGGTCACAGTAGGCTTAGCTGTATGTGGGGTGCGCGGTGTCTTAGTGACAGGTTTAGCAATATCGGTGCTTATTCTGACATGTGGCATGGAGAATTGTTTTTGAAGATGCAATGGCACCTACTTTTTTGCACCACAATAAAAGCAACAGAAACAATATTCTGGTCAGTGTGTGTTCTCAGCCGATTGGGCTTTTTTGTAATAAGAGCAATCTTAATTTCAATTCACTCAAATCAGGAATGAGAAAACAATCAGCCACATGAAAATGCAATTCAACCTCACAGGAGAAGATTTTTTTTATACCTCAATTTGAAAAAAATACGGTGTGTCAACATTAAAACCACAGATACAAACACAAGATTGATCAGATACACAATACATACAGTACAATAGCATATATCTGAATGGGCTTTAAAAAGCACATCTGCATAGAGTGTACATGCCGGCATAAAATAGATACAATTTAAGCAGAGAGAGAGAGAGTATGCAAAGTGGAGCCAGCAAAAGCAAAGACCTTTACTGTCTTACCATCGAGGGCAGAAGGTCCTGAGTTCTTATTCTCCTCTGCAAGCATCACCTCCTCTGCAAAACAAAAAGTCAAACCACGATCAGAAAAGAGCAGTAGATGATGATGGCTCAGATGGGCAGTATACAGGCATCCTACCAGTCAAAAGTTTGGAAACACGCAATTTTCTTTATTTTGACTATTTTTCACATTTTAGAATAATAGTAAAGACATCTAAACTATGAAATAACACAAATGTAATTATGCAGCGACCAAAAAAGTGTTAAACAAATCAAAACTATCTTGTAATTTCGATTCTTTAAAGTAGCTTCCCTTTGCCTTGATGGAAAGGCAAAGGCTTTGGAAAGAAATTAATTCATAGGCATCAACTTCACTATTTATATTTGTCTAAGAAACAAATTTGAAGCATTTAAGCGTAAGCCTTTAGATCAAGATGGCTTTAAGATAATGAAAAACATAGTACATTCAATCAGGTGTGTCCAAACCTTTGACTGGTAGTGTATCTATGACTTAAAATACCTTGACTTGATGCTAAGGTAGTAAAAATTTTAGTGTGTACATTCATGCCAAATTTGTACCATCCTAAGTCTTAATTGTGGTGAAACAAGCAGTTGATTGGACTGGAATGGACTGAGATTAGCCCTGTTTTCCACAATCGACATAATTAGCCTTAAAGCTTCAAGCGAAACATCTATTTTCTTTTCTCATCAGGAGCCAAATCCTTGGCGTCCCTGAGCAGTGACTGAGCAGACACTAATGCCACCTGCTCTGTCGATCCAGGCCCGATAGCCGTTGAGCTCTCTCTCAATCTGCTGCTGCCGTCTCAGTTTCATGAAGGCCCTGCGGTTCTCCACCCTCTCTCTCTCCTTGGCAAACTCCCTGCAAACAAACAAAACCACACAGTCATTTATTTACTCTATGTGTGTGTGATCACATCAGTATTTATAACTGTGATCTCACCGAGATAAATTTCTTTTACAGGACAGTCACTGGGGGAAGAGCTATTGTTGCCGTGACCTGACCTCATCATTCAACCAGGAGAGGAGAGGAGGAGGAGGAGAGGAGAGGAGAGGAGAGGGAGTTAGGAAAGGAGAGCACGGTATCGGGGCTAGAGGTGAACAGAGGGGAGGAGAGGGGAAAGCAGAGAAGAGCTGGGGAGGTGAAGGAGAAGGAAGGGAAGACAAAAGGAAACGACAAAGGCAAAGGAGGTCTCTGTCTATCTCACTGTGGAGATAATGACAGTGGATTGCCCATTAACCTTTCTGTAAAACTCATTAACTTGTATAGACTCTGACACCATGTATGAAAACGATGCTGCCTGGCTTGACAGTAGCTAGTCTGCCTGCCAGTTGACCGGTCAGTGAGTTAACCAACCAGCTACTTATGTCATCTGGTTTACCAGACAAACAGCCAACCAGCCAGTTAACCAGCTAGCAATCTGAGCTGTCAGACTGTTAATCTGTCTGCCAATCAGACACCTCACCTCACCTTTACTTATTTCAAATCTGGCCCAGGACACTTGTCACATGTTATTCCACTTCTCTCTCCCAATCTTTCCTTCTCTCTCTCTACTTCAGTCTATCCAATAAAGGCGAAAATCTATCCTAAAAAAAGCCCTGTCTATACCTGTGTCTACAAGAAGAGGCTCAGTCCTTGCTGAGTGTGAACTAGAAAAGTTTATCTACCTAATTAATCAAGTTTATCTATTTATCTAATAGCCATCTATCTTATTAATAAAGTTTATCTATCTATCTAATATCATCTATCTTATTAATAAAGTTGATCTATCTATCTATCTATCTATCTATCTATCTATCTATCTATCTATCTATCTATCTATCTATCTATCTATCTATCTATCTATCTATCTATCTATCTATCTATCTATCTATCTATCTATCTATCTATCTATCTAAAACCAGCCAGCCCTTCAGTCTGAAGTGTGAACCTACCCAGACAGGACTCCCAGCACCAGGTTGAGCACAAAGAAAGAGCCAATGATGATGAGAGGGATGAAGTAGAGCCAGTTCCAGGTGGGGCCCAAGGCATCGTTGGTCTGGAACAACAACAAAAATAATAATTTAATTTCCAGAGTTCAGTAAAATCAAGTCAAGCTGAAGTTGATTCATGCTGCCACTGGGCAACAAGACTGGAATACAAATAGTATGAAAAATAAGTGTAGGTGTTTGAGTGGCTGCTGAAGGTTGAAGCCGGAGAGCAGAGAGGGCGCCGAACAGAGACATGATGGGTATTGATCTGCTGTGGCCTAACGGAGAGCAGAGAAAATGTGGAGGAGAGTGGAGGTATCCTGCACCAGAGGAGAGATACTGTATGAAACCAATATAGAAACAACGCATTACATCACTGCTTTACTTCAGCACCTTGAGCTTGAGAAAGTAAACATGACCAGTTTTTTGTGTGTATATTTATCTGTGAACATATTCAGGTGATCCTAATGTGCGTTTCTATATTACTTTGTGTGTGTGCGTGTGTGTGTACGCTTGTGTATGTTCAACGGCTGCTAAATTGACCATGTAACAGTAAACATTATTAGAGCAGGTTTTAAGGGTCAGCAGATCCTGTTGAACAACAGCAGCAGCATGCCATTCATTCTCTCCCTTTCCTGCATCCTTCCTCGTTCATCAGTAAAGCCCATTCAGCATCACTTAAGGAAACATAATACAATCACTCTGGCAAATCATCTGCCTTCATCCATCTCAATAAAAAACTGAAAGAGCAGGCGACCGCAAATTATAGCCTGGCGCAACAGTTGGCGTCTGTGTGTGTACGTCTGTGTGTGTGTGTGTGTGTCTTTGTGCGTGTATGTCTGTAACTGCCTCTTCACTGAGATAAGCTGAGTTGAAACAAGCTGGAGCCACCTGTAAAAAACATAGCAAAGAGGAAAGAAAGATTCATGAGTGAATTCCAAAAAAACAAAAAAAATCCTTCCCTTGCCTTAGTAAACACGGATTTGCCACGCTTGTTTGTCTCGAAATGCTTTTCCGTTGATTTCACAAGAGCAGGATTTTGTACAATATTACTGTCTGAACAGGAGCAGGTCATTCTGCTCGGTTACAACCAGAGGTGAACATGATTGGACTTGATTTATTGGGCGGTCATGCAGGCAAGGGCTAGATCAAATTAGTGGATGGTGCCACTGCCTGGCTGCCTGGCTTGTGTGTCTGTTTCCCCGTCTACCGAACTGTCTGCCTGCCTGTCTACCTGCTGTATCGGTCTGCTGTTTTCATTCTGACATGGCAGCTAACGAAGCACAGCACCACACCACCTTCCCGCCTGACATTCCTCTACAGAGGAGAATCACGTAGTTAGTTTCAACACTCATCGCCCGAACAAATGTCTCTGTGAGAAGCAATGTGACATACAGCATGGTGCTCATTTTCACTATTCATCTCTCTGAGTAAATTTGGGGCATTTCAAAGTATTATTTCAGTTTGTGTCATTCAGTCCTCTTAGTCAATCCAAGCAACAGCAACAGCATTTCTGGTTCAGCTGTCTATTCTGATTTTAAAATACTTGGTGTGTATTGCACTGCAGGATGGACCGGGAGGACTGAATGATGTCAGTCAAGGAGTCTGGTAAACTTTATGCCCATGGCCCACTGATGTAATAATTATTTAATGCATCACATGAACACAGAAGAATAAAGACACATTTTGAGATCTGGTTAGGGCAGACTTTCAGAGAAGCTTAATGTGAAGTTATCTGCTACATTTGCCTTGAGCATGCACTCTTCATGGAGAAAATAACACACCTAAAGGTCTGCTCCATAACTGCAGTATGGTGCCCCCTGTTGAAACAGAGTCACCACCCCAATACCAGTTATTATATATATTATATAAGTATTTATATTTTCCACTCTGAAATTAATTGTCTGGCCTTAAAGACTGACACTATGCTTTACTACATGAAAGCTAAAAATAATGTATATATTCTATGTATTTTGAGGCTGAAAAATGATTGTTTACATTTCTAATATTCATAGTGATGAAAGTAAAACAGACCTGACAGCTAATTTTCCATCTACAATTCAAACTCTTCAAGCTCATTTGCTTATATGACAAAAATGTACACGTCATATAGATTCCAGATTAAATCTTTATTCTGAGAGATATTGAAGGCTGCCATATTTCATAACTAGTAGGTGGACAGCCTAATCAGTATTCTGTTCAGCTCTCCCGACACACAGGGTTATACATTTCTAAAGTCCAATGGAATACAAATGAAAAGCTGAGAGTCGAGCCGAGAGAAAAGCAGGAATCCGCATAACGCTCTGCAGTGTCAACACTGAAATCAGAACCCTGTTACCCCAAACCACCTAAACCCCCACACACTGCTTCACCAAATCTAATTGTCCATCCGTAGGCAGACAGCCTGAGAGAGAAGGAGGGATGGAGGGGTTGCAGAGATCCAGTCAGTCAGCATCAGTGTGTGGGAGCCAAAGCCACTCGAGTTCATTAGGGTTAATGGGGTCTAAATTGTAACACAACACTGTTACACCTCAGTGATTTGCAGCTATCCAGCAAAAGATTATGACTGACATTCTGTGTGTGTGTGTGTGTGTATGCGTTTGTGCATGTGTGTGAGCTGTCTCACGTTATAGAGTACAGTGGTCCATCCCTCCATGGTGATACACTGGAAGACAGTGAGCACGGCGAACAGGATGTTGTCAAACTGGGTGATGCCGTCATTAGGGCCGATCCAGGTGTCACTACAGTTGTACTTGGACGGACACCGCCGCACGCCGCAGGGGAACTCGGACTCAGACGAGTCCACCGTCTCGTTTTCTGCACACACAGACGGACAGATGGAAGGAAAACATACAATGACAGACAGAAGTTCAGTAAAGCTTGTGATACACAAGGCAATTATTAGGGCAACATCCCAACAACAAACAACAAACTGAGACCCAGGTTCAAAAATGCATTACAATCCCTGGCAGCAAGAAGTATGTAATCATTGCAAAACCCATAGGTGGAAGGTAACTAAATACATTTACTCAACTACTGTACTTAAGTGCAATTTTGAGGTACTGGCACTTTACTTGAGTATTGAGTATTGAGTACTTTTACTCCACCACATTTCAGAGGGAAATATTGTACATTTTACTCCACTAGATTTATCTAACGGCTGTGATTACTAGTTACTTTGCAGAATATGGTTTTACATGCAAAACATACGAAAAGCTCATACAATATCTTGCATTGTTAGAGTTTAAACTCCCTACTTTTACTTAAGTAAAGGATTTGAGTACTTTTTCCACCACTGGTAATAACACTGAGGCAACTTCTCAGCCAATGATGCACATCAGCGTTGCTCTAGAGTTGAACTGTGCGTCATTGCCTTCATTGTTGATGTAAATTCTCAGACAGTGCCTTCAGAAGAGCCTTGTCGGCAAAAGCCTTGAGACATTCAAGTGTCAGATAGTAAGAATGAGATGGATTACCGACTAACCAAGTGAGGAAACCTCTCTGTTAAACAATGGAGGACCGGAGTTCCTCTGTGAATAGTAACCTGATCATTCAGTGACAGAGAAAATATTCACTTCAATCCGTCTGTGTTATCTTGCAGCCCATTCAACTTCAGCGTGATGGGAGCAGCTCGGAGGTTAATGACAACCGTGAATCTACAATGAGCCATTGTAGCATGCTGTATTGTTAGCTTTAATTATACAGGACAACGCTGCAGGTTTGGCTTGATCAAGTCTCCAGGTGCAGCCTGGAATGCTATTGTATATGTGTGTGTATGTGTGTATATGTGTGTGTATGTGTGTATATGTGTGTGTATGTGCGTGTGTTTGTGATTATGACAATAGCCTTACTACCTGAAGAGCTGAACACACACCACACACACACACACAATTACACAACAATAACAACAGCAACAGTTTACACTCATTTTTGTGTCTGTGCTTTTATCACTGTTGTGGTGTATGATGCTGTTTGCCGTCAAAAAACTGTTCTTGTAAAACACTGTTTTTATCATTTATTCATATTTATCTATTGTTTATGAATTATTCATGATTCTACAACCATTTAAATTCCTTTCTACAAAGTAAATAGCTCTCCCTCTTATTTTATCCACACAATCTGTGTGTGGCAGAGGTGTTTTCTGTTTTCAATTTTCTGTTTATGCAATGCAAGTTAAATAAACTCCACTTGGCTGAAGATGAAGACTATCAGAGAAATGGCAATCACAGGATGTAAGTATTGCCTGTCATAATGAATGGAGTGGTCTGGCACAAAATGATCATTGTGTGCATCTGTGTGTGTGTGTGGGCAAATGTGTAATATAAAATTCAGAAATGTTCCCTTTTATCATCATTACCGTCTTTCTAGGGCACTGTGACATAAGTAAGTAAGTAAATCTTTATTTATATAGCACCTTTCAAAACCGGAGTTACAAAGTGCTTCACAGAAATATAACAGATTTTTTTTTTTTTCCTGTTTTCATAATTTATACCGTTTCTGTCTTGTCTAATATGTGTCCGTCTGAAGAACTGCTATAAAATTCTGCTCAGCTTCAGTCTTTACTGCTAACATTAATAGTCAAACTCAGGTATGTATACATGTATGTACTTTATGTATGGATGTACATGGATGTGTGTATATACAGTATGCATATAGGCTGTGCATGTATTTAAGTATGCTTGTGGGTATATGGCAGCATGTGCCAGTGTGGTGCACTCATGTGGTTATAAAGGTATGAAGTTATGAAGCATGTTTGTACCCAGTATTCCCAGCTGCGGGGTGCAGGTACTGTGCAGCCTGCCGCTGTAGAACTCCAGGCCGATGATGGCAAACATGAGGATGGCAAAGAAGAGCAGCAGGCCGATCTGCAGCAGAGGAACCATGGCCTTCATGATAGACTTCAGGACGATCTGCAGGCCTGGAGGGAGAGCGCACAGCGACCAACAGAGCTAACGTAAAAACAACAAAGCTCTGTGAGATTCTGGTCATGAGATTTGTTTGAATGATGCAACATCTCGCTACAGTGACTAAAAAAGTCAAATGAAAATAAATTTGTAGTAAAGAAAAATGTTTTGTAGACCCATTACTTCCACACGTATAAGATTAAATCTCTAAAGGATTTTCTCTCTTATGTCTATTGTACACCTTAGGGTTAGACCGATATATTGAGCCAATATTGGCCTTTTTTTTTTTTTTCAACAATATGTTTATTGAGTTTTCAACATATTTTATAAAAGTAAAAAAAAAAAAAAAAAAAAAAAAAAAAACATCTATGCATACTTACAAATACCCAATATTACAAAATATATACATGATACGATATTGGCCTTTTATTAGATATTGGATGTCAGTGTCTTCCACTTCCAATATGATGGAGGTGATGAAATTTGATTTTCTTTGCACATTTTCTTTGTTTGTTTGTTTGTTTGTAAATGAATTCATGCAATAATGCATCTCAGAGTTTCATCTAGCATTGAACAGGTGAGATGAATCACCCTGCTTTAAACAGCTCTAACCCACCTAAAAGAATTTCATTAGTCTGGCTTTCAATGAAGAGTTGTAGTGTCCCATGATGGTCTAAAGGCTTTTCCACCCAGCCAAATATACATTTCTGGGGGATACACTGGATACTTGCACTTTTTTGAGCATGAAAATAGTCAAATTTAAAGATAGTGAATATTGGTGCAACATATCAACCGTAGGCAGCTTCATCGAAAATGACTGGCCTTGGTATCTTTCAAAAACCCTTTCATCCCTCCTGCAGTTTCAGCAGAAGAAAACAACACTGCAGGGAGAGCTGCCCACTCCTGCCATAAGATAGTGAGCTGGTGGTGTGTAATACTCACTGGGAATGCCTGACACCAGTTTGAGGGGTCTCAGCACTCGCACTGCCCTCAGAGTCCGCAGGTCTACAGGGATGTTCATATGTGCCCCTGCTGTGGCCAGGATCCTACACACAAGTACACACACACACACAAGACAGAGAGACAGAAAAGAACCGTTATTGTTTTACAGATGCACATGAACACCTTGATTGAAACAATATTCTATATGCTGTACAAAGTTAAGACTCTCTCTTGCATGCACGCACACACACACACACATACACACACACGCTAAGACACATGGCTGGAGGATGGCTGCAGTGGTTAGATATGGAGTGTGAGAACGTGAGGGTCTACACCAGCAGGCGGTGAAGACGGAGAGAGAGAGAGAGAGAGAGAGAAAACAACAAGCGTGCTTTTTGGGGCTTTTGGCTGTTTCCCTGTGTGTGGGAGGACGGCTGTGACAACTGTTATTTAGGAGGAGAACAAAGAAAGCAGCTCCATCAAGGGGAGGCAGGACACCCTTAGGCTGGAGAGACATGAAGCTCACAGACAAACACATGCGCAGACACGCACGTCGCGAACACACATCAACCCGACACACACACACACACACCAAAACAAAAGTCCTTCAAAAAGTTCCATTTTTACTTTGTTTGTGTCTTTTCTCTCCCCTCCCTCTAAACGCACCTCTGTGGCCTTCAGCCCTCAGACTGATGGGAAAGAGAGAGAGAAACTCTGGTGACCTCCCTCCTCGCTTCCTCGTTAGTCCGCTCTCCCACCTTCCCCTTTCTCTCGCTTGATCTCGTTACTCCTCTCCTTTCCCCTCTCTATCAACACCTCTCTCTTTTTCCCTGTACACACCTTTCTCCCTCCAACCTGCCTTCCTTGGGTCCTTTTACTCTCTTCCCTCTCCCTCATTTTCTCTCCTTCCAGCTATAATTGCGCCTCTCTTTCTCTCTCCGACTCTCCATTTTTCTCCATTGACCTGAACACACATGTATCTCCTCTCAGCTGGATGCCTAGCGGGTGAAAGACAGAGATGGAGAAATATGGTAAAAACAAGAGAGGCAGTGGAGGGAACTTTGTTGCCGAAGAGAGAAAGGAGCAGCTTTTTTTTCCCTCAACCTTGAAGTCAGAGGTACAAAAGATACGCCGATTCTCGACTCCATAACTTCAACTTACGAACAGATACAAACAAAATAACTGCTCTTTCCATGAAATTGACTGATCAGGTGAATGCAGCTGAAAGCTATGATCCCTTATTGATTTCACCTATTAAATCCACTCCAATCATGAAGAGCAGACGTAGATGAAGGGGATGAAACAAATTAAATAATGATTTCTAAGGCGACTGAGACATGGGATTGTGTAAAAGGGGTGCAGCTCAAATTTTAGGAAGACGTTCCTTGTATTTTGTATCCTCAGTGTACACATACAGCGATTTACATAAAGTGTTCCCATACCACCTTCACATAATTTGCTGTAAGATGATTTCATATTTGAGCAACACACAGCGGGAAGCACAGAAACACAGACCCAATTACATTCCTGTGGTATAGTGGTGAGAATTAGTCACATCCGTAGTGTTGGGAGACATGGGGTGTCATCTGATTTAATTAAGAGATGATAGAGAGAGGGAGAGAGAGAGAAAGAGAGAGAGATTAAAATAGCTCACCATCATCCACACAAATATAGAAATGGAATTATCCTCCTGAGCCTCACATAGCCTCACACCTCTCTCCGGCTCTACCTCTTCCTTTTCGGATTTGCTCCCTCCCCTTTTCACCTCGGTCCCATCCCTTTTTCTCCACTCTTCTTCGCCCTACTTTATCTCTCTCCCTTCCCTCCCTCTCTCTCTCTTCTTCCTCCCTATCACTCTTTTTTCTGCTCCCCCCCCCCCCCCCCCCCCGCCCACCTTTGTCATCTCATCCCCCTCTTCCTCCAGCTCTCCATCTTTCACCAAACCATTAGTCAGTCCTGGCTGCTCTTTAGTTGTTATGGAGACGAGGGGATGGAGGGTCTAAAAATGGCCTCCTCATTTAGTTCACCGTTAGTCAGTGGACATCCTGGTCTCTTTCTCGCCCCCTCTTTCCTTCTCTCTCTCTCTCTCTCTCTCTCTCTCTCTCTCTCTCTCTCTCTCTCACACACACACACACATACCCAGGTAAAACTGTTTTACATTACTCAACATGGAGGGTCAAGGCGAATCTTTGATATGTACAGGAAACCTGTGTTATTGTTGGAAAAGTACAGGGAGAAAAGTCAGGGGGTTTGACTGACAGCTGAATCCTGGAGGCCACTTTATGAGCGCTTTAATTGATGCCACAGACAACACACACCTACAGCTTCCTGGTAAAACCACACGCTAAAATAGTCACCTTTAGTCACCGGGAGCTGTCAAAGCGTTACACATTTCACTGCAGCAAAACAGCTTCCCTCACCCTGCTCTTATCTGCAGGCATTATGTGAGATATCCACTGCAGTGAACTGAGCTTATCCCCTGGTCCGAGTTGTCAGCCTTGATAAGTGAGTAACATTGACATACCCTGCAGTAGTGACAGCTCCCCACTGCGTGACAAATCTGTCATGACAACCGCCATGCCATGATACTGATAACGTTGTGAATTATGCCCCGTGTCACTGTCAAGCAGCAAACTAATATGATGTGAGCGCACCTTCACTATTGTAAGAATATTAACTGTACAGCATGTGTTATTTAGACAGAGGAATCAGAATCAGATTACGCTATTTACCAAGTACAAGGAATGCAGTCTTGGTGACTTTGGTGGAGGAACATATTGACTCACATCATAACATAAGGAGCATATATATATGTTAGCATACAGTGTGTAGGGACAACAGGATTCACATTCAGTGCAAGGAGACAGTACAAAATATACAATACACAGTAGACACACCATATATACACAGTCAGCATGTACAATCTAGCAGTCTGGCTTGCAGTAGGTTGCATCAGTAGCAGAGAGTCCAGCAGTGCAAAAAAAAACAAAAAACAACCATACCATGGGATAATAGTAGTGAGTTGCATGCAAATGGATGGTTCTGCATCAAGTGGTGGATGGATGGATTCCTGATAAAATGTAGTGTACAAAGATACTACCAGTACTGCAGGATTGAGTTTGCAACTCAAATAGGTTTTAGGGGTAGTTTCATCCTTTTTAGGGGCAATTTTATTGAACTATGAAATAACACATTTACATTGTATATTGGCAACCAAACACTCCATTTGTACCACTAAGATTTGTTTTAACTTCTTTCCCCCTGCTGGAAACTGGCAGCAGGCCTTACAGAAGAGGATGGTGCCATTTCCCCCGCTCTCTGTCCCCAACCAGTCCTTTTTCCACCGCTTGATTGTTGTTTACGATATTGTTTGTTTTATCTTTTGTTGATGCATGGTCTGTGTGGGGTCGGCATTTTCTCCTACTGCTGGCTGCCTGGTGCCAACATTTCCTATAGTTTCAGGCTGCGTACTCAGTTCTTCTCTGATCAAAAAACGCTCCATTTTTCTCACCCAGAACGCACTGCAAAGACTCCTCTGGCTATAGGCTCCTGCAAATGACAGTGACTCAGAAGTCACATTCATGAGTGAATTTTTAACAACTCAAATAAAAATGTGAATGTGAAATGTATCCTTCAACTTTCAAGGGCAGTTTCGCCCCGAGGCAAAACTGTGTACATAGAGAATGTTGAATGCAATACTGTAATATATGCACATGAAATAAATTCTTGAAAAAGAAAATTCAACTTGTCTCTTTCATTGATGATCTCAATGACTTTGCAAATGTTCAGAAATAGGCCAGGGAGGGAGGGAGTTGTTCATCCTCTCAAATACTGACTGAGCTATCCATGATGGTTGGAATAACAGATGTGAATTTTGCTTTAAAGTGTATTTGGCAGCAAGGTGGCCTGGTGGCTAAACTGGACATGGAGTTATCTTGTTCCGGAGGCATTCTAAGTTGATTTTAACAACAAAATCAAACTTTTGAATATTGATTTTTACCATCTATCTGTTTTGTATATATGCTCAAGGAGGAAGACATTGCATCAGACCCTGTCCTCGAACAGCCGCTTCTTGCCACACGATACGTGCTCAAGATTTCCTCCAAGGTTTTGAACGGATTGCGTTCGGACCCAAGATCTTGCGGCTACACTGGACTAGTCTGATCTTATATTTCCCCTTTAAGAAGACCTCTGAATTCTGCAGGGCAGTAAAATTCAAGAACTGCTCTGGGGGCTGCAGTACAGTGGGTGGTGTGTGTGTGTGTGTGTGTGTGTGTGTGTGTGTGTGTGCGCGCAGCGGATTGTCTTGACTGAGTGAGGAATTGTGTTGAGGAACTCCTACACTGCGCTGCTCTGGTTGGTTTAGTTGATATAAGCCTCTCTGCCTCCCACAGTGTGCTCTCTCATTTTTTACTCCCCCTTCTCATCTCTCCCTCTTGCTCTCTCTCTCTCTCTCTCTCTCTCTCTCTCCCTCTTGCTCTCTCTCTCTCTCTCTCTCTCTCTCACACACACACACACACACACACACACACACATATACCCACACTGAACCCCCTACGTTCAAGTTGTTATGCAAGATGAAAAGTCAGTGCCCCATATATCAATATACTGAGTCTAAGATACTGGTCCGGCTTTATGTGTATCAGTTATCTAAGTGTTAGCCTGCATATTGGTTTATGTGTCAGTTAACTAAATGTTTGCTCTTCGGCCAGAATGAATAATTTATTTGGGTAAATGATTTATTAGCCATCTGTTGGAAGAGAGAGAGGCATAGGGAGAGAGAGAGAGAGAGAGAGAGAGAGAGAGAGAGAGAGAGAGAGAGAGAGAGAGAGAGAGATGTTAATTCAGTACAGTGCAGAAATGAGTTGTTGGCACACCAACTCTTTCTAGGTCACAAAAGTTCAGATACAATACATATAACCAAGAAAATTAAGAGAACAATCTTGCGTAATATAATAACTAAGAGTCCTACATAATGCCCTCACACAGGGACGGTAAAAAGACTGCTTGAGTTAAAGGTTTAGAAAATAAACACATTGCTCAGTCCAAAGGCATGATGAATAAAAATCTTCAAGCACCCTTCTTTATCAAAATGAAACATTTAAAGCATCTTAAGGCAGGTAGTAAGGTGTTCATGAATGACCTGAGCCTGCTGGATTGATACTGGACTACTGGCTTTTGAGCATTCACAACAAATTTAGACTTTGCACTCGCATACCAACAATGTGAAATGAATTGTACTTTTGGTTGTGTACATTGCTGTATGTTGTTTGTCTGTGACATTTTATGCTCCTTTTTTGGCCAGATCTCTCTTGAAAAAAAGATTTTCATTCTCTAATCTGATTTTCATTCACTAATCTTTCATAGCGTTCTAACAACTAGACTAAAGATAGATCAAAGGCCTATGCGTTTTGGCTCAGAGTGTTCGTTTTTTCTCTCGTGGACAATGAAAGCCAATGCAACACGCTGCTTGCTGGCAGTGATGCAACTCTGATGGCTACAGCGCTCAAGGGGCTGCCTCAGCATCGCCGCTATAATGACAATAAAACACGCTGGTGCCAGAAAACATTTGAATACATTTGTGATTCTGTGTTACATTTTACCCTTTATCTGTTGCCTTTATTGTTAACATTTTATGTTTTCCAAAAAATTGCCATCATCGCCCTATGCAAATGGCACACTAAAAAAAATCAGATTGGAGTATTAGAGTAGGGTGATCACTAATTTCATTTAGAAATATTAGCTGATGCCAGTTGGTGGTTGACTGATTGGAACATCTCTTGACTGTCTAACCACCTCCTGCAGAGCTAAAAGGAGATTTTCCTATAGGTCAGGGTCTCTGATAGTAAAAATATCTATATGTAATTCAGATATGGATTCAGGCTCTAGGCTTGGCAATGTAATGTAAATGGTTCTCCAATCCCAAATAGTTTAACCCAATGTGTGTCATGAGTGTAAGAGTTAGTCTGGAGCAAAGGGAGATTTATTTTTGCGATGTGAGGTACTAACCTTGCTGTACCTCACCAGTCTGAATGCAAATGCACTATAGGTGTTTTTTTTTTTTCTCTCTAGTGATTTGGCACATTTATCCAAACTAAGGTCCATGCTCTCAACAGTTACCACAGCCATCCAAACTCTTAATAAATACGTTTTCATAAATTTTGTACAAATTACAAAACTACACATATATATTTTTTTTAAAACACTAAACAAAAATTCTATACAAGTTTCATATTTTGTTTCAGTTTGCCACTGTGTCACATTAACAGGCTGTGTGCTCAATATCTATCATATTGATGTCAGCAGGGTTAGTAAAGCATACGGCACACAATACACACAATGTTAATTGCTACATTTTTCACGCAGCAGTCAATTCATTATGTGTAAAAGAAGTCATCTGAAGTATAAGGTGGCCTCTGTAAGTGTGTGTATTCATTTTCAGTGTGAGTCATGAAATTAATTTGGACAGATGTGCCAGATCAATTGAGAAAAACTGTAATCAATTCATTGACCAATTAATCTCAGTTTCCCTTGGAATGCGTTCAAAGCTTCACGTGAACCAAAAATAATACAATGGTCAAATTTTAAAGAGGCATTTGTGTAGTTTCACACCAAATTATACAGTTAAGCTCAGATGTCACAGGACATACAGTGTGTACAGCTTTTACCAAACACGTCTGCTCTGCTGCCACAAATACTGCAGGCAGAGTAGTTTCTGAGTGACATAATGTGCTACTTTCTGGCCACCACTGTGGAAAATGAAGTGACCTACGGCCCTTATCAGAAAATTAAATTGTGCATTGACTGGTTTGGAAAGAACAGACTTAGGAAACAATCCCAACAAAGGAAGAGTCATTGCGCTAGACGACCGCAGAACATTTTCAGCCACTGATAATTCAGCGTGCCGGACTTCGCTAACCATGATGCATCCCACAGTCGGCTTCAAGAGCTAATTCAAACAAGAGCTAATTCTAACAAGAGTTAACTGTAACGATTGCAGTCTCTTGACTCTCTCTCTTTGGTGCGGTTAACAGCCTTCCCCTCTGGATACTCATCCATTCAATCTAGCTGCTTGTCAGAGGGACTTGGTCCAGTAATATTCAATATCCGTGGCCTGTAACCAGCTAAGGAGAGAATTAGCGGATATCATAATGAAAGCGAAAAAACAATTTCTCCAAAATGGATCTGCTTGAAACTCCCCTATGGACAGTTTAATTTAATCACTATGCATTCCGGAGAAAGTACGGTTTTAATGTAACAGCAGCACATCTTCACTTTCTATCTCTTGCCAACAACACTGTGGGGAGGCTGTGCTAATCAGAAGGGATTTTAGATGCGACAGATATTGATGGTTCTTAGCAGACATCTCATGCTGGTTATTTGACTGATTGAGAGGAAACCACAAAGCTAACACTAACAGCCATACAATTCCTGCAGCCCCCCCA